>NC_090320.1:170849702-170978274 GCF_040869045.1 Eurosta solidaginis | reverse complement strand
GGAAAAATGCGCGAGCGCTTTCTGCCGACAATATATAATGCATCCTACGGTCGACAAAGATAGATGGAGAGCCAATAGACACGCACATAAACACAAATTCAGCGCGTCACCAATCACCATCACCGCTAGAGAGGTTGAGGACGCCATTGGTCGCCTTAACCATCCAAAGCAGTGGGCCCAGACGGCATAGCCATGCCGATACTTAAAAACCTAGGGAAAGAGGGTTTCAAATATTTATCGCATGTCTTCAACCTGTCTCTCTCCACCTTTGCCATACCCGAGAAATGGAAAATGGCCAAGGTGGTCCCGCTACTAAAGCCTGGGAAACCAGCTAACGTAGGTGAGTCATATCGTCCGATATCTCTCCTATCGCCAGTGGCAAAGACGCTTGAAGTCATTTTGCTCCCTTATTTCCAAGCACATTTGCAGCTAGCCCCTCATCAGCATGGCTTCAGAAAACTCTATAGCACTACCTCCGCGCTAAATGTCATTAGCACCCAGATAAATTGCGGTTTGAATCAATACCCCCACCATAGAACAGTACTCGTAGCGCTAGACCTATCAAAAGCCTTAGATACGGTCAACCATGGCTCATTACTGCAAGACCTGGAAGGGTCTACCCTTCCCCCATGTCTTAAAAGGTGGGCCGCAAATTATCTGGGTGGTCGGCAGGCATCGGGCAATTCAGAAACGAAACATCAAAACCAAGGAGAATTAAACAAGGGGTGCCACAGGGTGGTGTCCTATCCCCACTTTTGTTTAATTTCTACATATCTAAGCTACCTTCACCACCGGAAGGAGTCACAATCGTTTCCTACGCCGATGACTGCACAATAATGGCCACAGGCCCAGGCCCAGAGATCGATGAGCTATGCAATAAAATAAACGGCTATCTCCCTGATCTCTGCAGTTTTTTCGCCTCGCGAAACCTGGCATTGTCTCCGACTAAATCTTCCGCGACGTTATTTACAACATGGACGCCCCAAATGTCGACCATATTGAACAGCCACGTCGATGGCACTACGCTACCGACTGTCCTACACCCCAAAATCTTGGGTGTGACGTTTGATCAGGATCTACATTTTGGTGCGCACGCAACCGCAATTGTTCCGAGAATTCAGACCCGTAATAAAATCCTCAAATCCCTTGCTGGCAGTACCTGGGGAAAAGATAAAGAAACGCTCATGACCACATACAAAGCAATTAGCCAGCCGATTACGTGCTACGCGTCACCCATATGATCGCCAAGCCTAAAAACTACCCACTGGAAGACTCTACAGGCCTGCCAAAATACTGCTCTCAGAATCGCCACGGGCTGTCTTCTTATGTCCCCAGAACACCACCTGCATAATGAGGCGAGAATACTCCCCATCAGGGAGAGAAGTGAGATGCTGACCAAACAGTTTCTGTTGAATACCCAGAAACCTGGGCATCCCAACAGACATTGACGAACCAGCACCGCCTAGGGGCCTAAGGAGTCATCTCCGTAAGCATTTTGAGGAAATACGGCACCTGAGAGCCCAGCCGTATGAAGCGAAAAAACACAAGCAGGTCCTTGGTGAACTCCATAGACAGGCGTCGGACCTTTATGTCGGGAATTGCCCGGTGAATCCAGTACTTGAAGAAAAATATCCAGAACTCGCGGAAGAGGAACGCATACTCCCCAGGGAAACGTGTGTCACTCTTGCTCAACTTCGTTCTGGATACTGTAACAGGTTAAACTCTTACCTATCCAGAATCAACCCCGACATACAAAATGTATGCCCCGCTTGCAATGTGTCCCCACATGACACCAACCATCTCTTTAATTGTAATGTGGAACCAACGCCTCTAACACCCCTTTCCTTATGGTTCACCCCTGTTGAAACGGCAAGTTTCCTTGGACTCCCGTTAGAGGATATTGATGACAATTTGTGATCGGTCGCGGCTATTAGGTGGGGCGAGCATTGCTACAACAACAACAACAACAACCAATAATTATCATTTCACTGACACAAATATTATAGTTTTTTTCTTCGGGAGTTGGACACAATCTTTTCATTATATTACTTAACAATTTAAAGGCTTCATTCTGTATTGCGAACGATAGCTCAGACGAACGATTCGCCGCATAATCATTATAGCATCATGTAACGAAGCTCAGTTTCTTCCAAAAATTGTTTAGCAGCGCCACGTAAAATCAATGTACATGTTCTAGCATTAACGCAACCTTTCAATAATTATAAACTATGAAAATAAAATCAATGTCAAACCCACAATCAAAGCTTGGAAAATGTTGAAACGTTCACCACCAACTTAACGTTCTTCAAAGTAATCACAGTGACCCAAAACACTTGAATTAATATCATTAGCTGTAGTCATATCAGCACCACCACAAGCTTTCATTGTACGTTCCAAATCTTTTTCTGGTACACGAACAGCACAGAACATATCACAACCTGAAAAATACTGTGTACCAACATCACCAATTCGTAGTTTAGATAACACTAGAACGGCGCCTTACTTAGCTAGTTTATTGTACAGAATACGCTATTCAGCATTCTTGAACATTATCAATACGTACTTCAGATTTATCACGCTCAGCCTTGAATTCCTATTCTATATTTAATAATGCGATTTAAATTTTTTGTATGACGTTGGATCCATCTAAGAAAAGTACAGCGTCCACAACCATTTTAGAAAATAAATCTTTTTGTTGATGAATAAGTTTGGAGGACATTGCTGTTGCAGCGCATTTTTCCAATGAAGCACATTGTTGTTGTTCCTTCGATTGGCGCTTCGACATGTACAGCCATGTCATATTTTGGTCATGCATAATTGTAATGCTTTACATATAGCTTTAATGATGATACGTGCATGCACGCCTTCCTCAACATATGGCTTAACTTGTTTTAAGATTTCACCTGCTTCAAGTACTACTGAAGTGGTGCCATCGCCGACCTGATAAGAGAAACATTTTTATTCCACACATTCTAATATAACAAAAAACTTACCTCAGCATCTTGAGATTTGGCGATGTCGACTAGAGTTTTACGGCTGGATATCCAATAGTTTCATAATGTTTGCACCATCATTTGAAATTGTGGCCTTAACACTGCAATCAACAATATGCTTGTCCATACTGCGTGGACCCAATGTAGTGCGTACAGCGTTGATGTTGGACATGATCGGCTCATATTCACCCTCAACCGTGCGTGCCATTGGTGAGATGGTAAGTGTAAAGGACAAAGCTGTTGTTTTTAATAAATCAGCTGTTGCAAGTATGCAATACAAATAATTGCCAAACAAAACATTAATTTCGAATATCAATACCTAACGTAACGTGGCGAGGAGTTACCCTGATCTTCCACCACATATTTTGTGGTCACCAGTGGTGGTAATAAACCCTGTTGATTAGTAATAAAAGCATAACCAGCGCTATTTTGATTTTCAAAGATTTCGCTTATCGGATTTGGCATCTGATCGGGATCCAAATGGCGTTGGGCTTCATCATACTGTTGCGGCTGTTGATATATACCAGACCAGGTGCAGGTGGTTGCTAAAGAAAATAATAGAAAAATAATCGTCAGCAATATTTGAAATATATTAGTTGTATGAGCATACCTTATAACCAGGACTTCTGGGTATTGGGGTTGACCCGGCATGGGTGGCTGTCTGGGCATTGGCGCCTGTCCAGGTTGTGTTGGTGGCATGATTTGACCCATGTAACCACCTGGTTGTTGTAGAGGATAACCTGGCAGCTGAGGTTGTGGAGGATAACCAGGTGGACCAGGTTGTGGAGGATAGACCGGCTGTTGTGGCATTATGCAGCATAAAATATATATGCAATTAACAAAAGATTTATTTTCTTTTGTTTTGTTTTGCGCTTTTTGAGTGAAGTTGGCTGCGATAGTTCTATATGTCAAAATATTTCCTTGGTGTATTTTAGACTTCATTCACAATAGAGCATTTTTTCTATTTTCAACACTACCTCTCAACTCGGTTATTGATTAGCCGACTTCGCGAGGACTGGATAAAATAAGCGAGTTACACCCCTATTATGAATTTTCATACGATAGACGATAAACGCTTCCTAGCGTATCGTAAAAAATCAGCTTTCATATTGCGATTTCCACACGCCCGATAGATGCGCTATTGTGAATGACAGCAGAGTTATCTATACGAAACAGATAGCAAAACAAAACGTAACTACTAACAATTCATGTGTCTTGTACGTAAAAGTGGCAAAAGTTTTTAAAAGCTGTTATAATAAAATGTTTTATGCAACCTCTGTTACCTTTTATATAAACTCAAATGAACAAATTGCCGGAACTTGCATAAATTCCACAGAAAGAAGAAAATTGAGAGATCATTCCAATCTTCTTGAAATGAACTCTACACTGTAAGTACTTGACATACTAAAAGTAAAAAAAGTTTAATAAACAAAATTGATGTCAGGCCATCCATCCCAAATATTTTGAAGGTTTGTGCCACTTTAAGGCTTCTTGCCCAGGGTGTTGCAACAGAGTGTTGGGAATGAGGCTGTAGTTGGATTATGTAATAATTGTATATTTACTTTTATTTAAATAGTTCCCAACGTATCGTGGAAAAATTTATCAGCGATAGCTAGCGTAGAAAATTGAACAGCGTATGCGATAGTTAGCGTATGGCAATACCACGATAAGCGATAAACGCTAACGATCGAGTTTCACACGCTAGAATTTATTTCATAAACCGGTAAAACAGTTTGCAAGCGTTTATCGTGTATCGTACGAGTTCATAATAGGGGTGTTAGTGTTATTGCTTTGAATGTAATTCGATGAATAAGCGAGTGTTCTTTTCGTGCTCGCTTAGAATAGAACGCGCCTATTGTTACGAATATCTAAGGGGTGCTGCTATCTCTAGGCCGATGCTAAGCAGTGACGTGAATTCACATCAATAATTCAATCATTATGAATCTACATAAACGAAACAATAATTGTGTCTACACATATGTACCATGTACCTATACGAGCAGCGGAGAGTCAATGCACAAACACATGCATATATCTGAGATACTCCTGAAAGTATGCAATGAGAGAAGCTATAAAATCGTGCAATTGTAGTTACAGCTGAGAAGTTTGAGGGCTGATGGCAACTCGTAGATTCTGGAAGCGCCTAGAAAATGCGAACGTTGAAATCAGAGAGTATAAAAGGCAGCAAATGTAGAGGCGCTGGAATTCAGTTTGATTTGAGCTATCAAGCAGTTTCGATTAAGACGCTATCTAGCGAGCCATAGTATTTGCAAGAGTTTTCATTTGAGCTATCAATCATTTTGGTTATTAAGCCAGCTAGTTGCAAAGTATAAGTGTTATTGTGAAGTACTTTAATAAAGGCCATTTTTCCATTATTCAATATTGGAGTTATTTATTCAACAGTTTGTAAACGTTCCTTTCCATCCACATGTCCTCCGACAGGAAGATTGCTTGACCTTCTTCCAATTTGCGAGATAGAGATTATGGGGCATTCAATTGAGGGCCCAGCTGTCGCTCCTTGCGGCTGACTCTCTTTAGTTTAACGATTGAGTGGATTTTGAGATTTGCTCATCTCCTTCAGCTCTGCGTTTACGACCACCCACATTGTTGGAACTGTTAGGGTTGGTGTTGCAATAACGCGCAATGTGCCCTGGCTTTCCACACTTAACTGCATCATTATTCTTCTGCTGCGTACCCTTCAATGCTTCCAAAATTGTGTCTACCCACTCTGGTCCTTCTACTTCCACACGATGAGCCTTATATGCTCGTTTACTCAATAGGGAGGCAGTTTCCTGAGTCAATGCATGTGATACCGTTTCAGCAAATGTTGGCTTTAGGCTTGCGTATGTGGCTCGCTTCGTTTCGACGTCCCGTATGCCATTTATAAAACTCTGGATTTTTACCCTCTCAGTGTATTCCACGGGTGCGTCCGCATTTGCCAAACGAGCGAACCTTTCAACATCCGAAACAAACTCTTGCAAAGTCTCATTAGCTTTTTGGTAACGGTTTTGCAACTCTATTTGGTGTATCTGCTTCCTGTGTTCGCTTCCGTATCGCCTCTCTAGAGCACTCATCAATGTTTCGTAGTCTGTAGGATTTCAGCAGCAGATCCTTTCAATGCCACGAATAGTGCAGCAATTTTATCTTCAGCACTCCAGTTGTTCACTGCTGCGGTCTTCTTAAACTGAATCTTAAACACCTGGAAAGGAACAGAGCCGTCAAAAGATGGAGTGTTTACCTTCGGATTGCTTGCTGAAGCAGCTGGGCGATTTAGTTGCAGGTCCTGTATACGACCTCTCAATGTTTCAATCTCGGCATCGATTTTGTCCTCGAGTTGTAAAATTTTTGTATCTTGTGCCTCCAGCTGCGAGGATATGCCAGCCTCTTGTGCTTTCAACTGTTCAGCCAACTGAGATGTCATATATGTCTTCTGTTCTTCCAGTTGAGTTTCCATCTTGGATGTAATCTGTGTCGACATTTCTGAAATGCGTGCCTCCTGTAATTCCAATTGTGATGCCATATATGTCTTCTGTTCTTCCAGTTGAGATGACATTTGCGATGACATTGATGTTACTGTCGATGTTTGTGCAGATATTGCAGCCAATATCATGTTCAAGTCTGTGCTGGTAACTGCCTGCGGTGTTTCGTTTTTCTCTTCAATTTTTGTTGTCTCCTCGCCATCAAGATGAAAGACATACTCTTCCACGTTAATTCCCTCTAATTCCATTGCCTCTCGTAGTCGTGCCTGAAGTTCGAGTTTATTGCCGGTTGTATTCAATCCACGGCTGTCCAACTCCTTCTTCAGTTGCTGGATCTTCAATTCACTGAACTTTGCCATGTCCTTGTTGTCCTCTGGAATTTATTCAACAATTCCTCTTCTGACACCAATTCTCACGAATATACTGCAAATCCTCTTATTTGCAACCTTCTGCTAAGTTCGAATCACTAAACTGTTGAATAAATAACTCCAATATGTAATAATGCAAAATGGCCTTTATTAAAGTACTTCACAATAACACTCCAACTATTTTTAAAATAATACTGCTATTGCTCGCTAGATAGCGTCTTAATCGAAACTGATTGTAGCGCCTCTACTGGTATCGCCTTTAATACTCTCTGATTTCCTCGTTCGCATCTTCTAGGCGCTTCCATATAACTCCAATATGTAATAATGCAAAGAATCTACTAGTTGGCCATCAGCTATCAAATTTCTCAGCTGTAACTACAATTGCACTATTTTATAGCTTCTCTCATTGCATACTTTCGGGAGTATCTCAGATATATGCATGTGGTTGTGCGTTGCTTCTCAGCTGCGTGTATGTACATATGTGTAGACATAATGATTGATTCGTTTATGTAGATACAAGTGACTGTCTGCTTTATTGTTGTTGTGACTTCATTTACTTAGCATCAAGCTAGAGATGTGAGTATCACTTAGTTTCACTCAATTTCGTCACAATATGAACTGTGCATAAGTTAAATGCGCATATTTGTTAATCTTTAGATTGCTTTTATACAGGAAGCAATGGCTCCCATAAAATTGAAAAGTAAAATTTGGAACTATTTTTCAAAATTGAAGAGGCTGTGTGTAAATTATGCAATAAGAACCTAAAAACATCAGGCAATACATCTAATATTCGTGGTCATCTGCACAAAGTACATTCACTTGAATTTCAAAATGCAGAGCTACCAAGCAAGCGGGCGAAAGTGGCTATTACTGAATAGACGTAGATGATGCAACGCCTGATAGCAGTGGTTTAAATAAGCCCGAAGCTCATTCAAATGCTAGCAGCTGCGTAGATGTCAATCCTTGGAGCAGTTCTGAGAGCGGTATACCTATACTTGTATCGAAAAATTCAGTTGCTGGTACGAGTACATCACACACACTTGGTCATACTACAGTCAAAAATTTTACACAGCCGAATGTTGATGACTTCATTAACAACATAAAAAGCATAACCACATATGATGGAGTAAAGTCCAATAAAATTACCGATGGTATAGCAAATTTTATAATCATTGACAACAGACAATTTTTCCATTGTGGAAGGTAAAGGCTTTACGCAGTTAATGAAAGAAGTTTGTCCGCTATACAAAGTACCATGTCGAGAGACTATAAAATCTAGGATTAATGATAAATACGAGGCAATGAGTAATTTTTTTAAAGCGTATATAAATAATGCTGAAAACTATGCAAAAATAAATAATGCATTCCCTATGATATTTGGACAGAGACAATGCAGAATAAATCATTTGTAGGTGTTACAATACATTTTTTGGATAAGCTTATATCATATATCTGCATATATAAGAGAAAAAAAAAAAAAAAAAGAAAAGCTTACAGATATTTTCGCAGAGTGGAACATTTCTATAGACAAAGTTGCGGCAATCATTATGGATAATGACCACACGGTGAAGAAAGGCAATCGTGAAATGTTTGGAGAAAAAAGGATTTTTCCTCGCTTTGCTTACACGATTAATTTAGTCGTAACTAAATCTATTGACGAGTCAAGGGACTGCGCCGATTTGATAAATAAAGTTCGAGAAATTGTAAAGTTCATAAAAAAGAGTGTTAGTGCATGCGACGAAATAAGAAAACGACCAAAGGAGATGGGGTTAAAAGAAGGCCAAATCAAAAAATTGATACTCGATGTTCGCACACGTTGGAACTCGTGCTTTTACATGTTGCAGTGATTCATTGAATTGGCCCCCATTGTATGAGCACTACTTTTGACTAGACCCCTAGCTCCCGCAATGATCTCAAGTCACGAAGAAGACTGCCTTAAAGAAATTCTAGAATTACATTCTCCATTTGAAAGACTAAGAAAAGAAGTTTCTGGAGACAGCTACGCTACGGTGAGCAAAGTCCAGTAAGTTCCAGTAGTAAATTGCGTAAATAAAGTCATTGAAAATATTTAACCGAAAAATAAAACAATTTTGAATTTCAAAGAGGAAATTAAAAAGAATTTACTAAAAAGATTTGCTGATTTGGTACATTCTGCAATTCTTGCAATTTCAACTGCTCTAGATCCTAGATTCAAGTTTATGCATTTCAAAAATGCCTTGGCCAAAGCTAAAGTAATTAACTATTTAAATAAATATGTGCGCGAATACAGCGAACCTGTAGCTGATTGTTGTGAAATATCTGATGAATCTGATAATGATGACTCCGAATTTGACATCTGGAAGTACCACAAACAATTGACTCCCAAGAACATGAAACATGACTCACCTTCTGTTTCGAAAAATTCTGGTGAAACTTAAGTTCATATGTACCTTTCGTCTTCTGTTACAACAACAAAATCAGATGGTATTGAAATTTGGTAGGATATGAAATCCGTGTTCCCAAAACTTGCGAAGATTGCAAGGACATACCTCCCCATCGTCGCTACATCTGTGCCAAGTGAACGGCTGTTCTCAGAACCTGCCGAAACCGTCACTGAGGATAGGGTTAGGCTTTTGGGAAGTACATTGTCAAAACATATTTTCCTAAACTCGATCTCAAAACTTTTTATATAATTAGACAAATAACATTTGTACCTGGGCATCATAATCATATTGATGAGTGCAATTAATGTTAAAGTTCCTTGAAGGAAATGCCTAAAGATACATATGTATATAAAAACGTTCCTATTTTATTAAGAATGTGTGTGTTGTTTGTTTGGCTTGTAAAACTAATGGGCTTTTCCATTCAAACCCTATTTTCGTGTAACGCGAGCTAGTATGGAAAAGCCCGTACTTTCAAAGTTATGCAAGGTGCACACGAGGCTACGCGTCATAGACGCTGCAGGCGAAATTTGTTCGCTTTGATGCCGAACACATGTATTTGAATGGAGAGCTGCATACGAGGCGTCAGCTGCATGAAAGCGACAAAGCATGAAATTTTCGTGTAGCTAAGCGTACAGCAATGTTGGTCGCAGAGCGTGTGTGCGCTTGAAAAATGAAGAACAAGATGTTTGTTTACATTTTTTTTGTGCGCAAATTTGTGTAATTAGTTAAAAAATGTTACTTTAGTTAATAAAAGTGTGAACAAATGCGTGGTGGCAACGGCGCGCACCCACGTTTTTGTTATAGATTGATTAAGGCGAAAAAAAGGAAGAAAATAAAAACACCAAAAAAGTTTCGTGTTAATAAAAAAAGGAATTCACAGTGGGTTTTATTAAATGTATATAAAAGAAACAACAAGTGTTAAGAAAGGATTTTAACAAATGTTGTGAAAATATATGAACTTTTGAAAGTATTTGAAAATATTAACACTTACGTGACGTGGGAAAACGTGTACCTTCGCTGGCTGCTCGATTCAAAGAGGGCGAGCCTCTTTGCGACATGAGCCGATGACCCCCGATACAGCTCCTTCGTTGGGTTTCCCGGCAAGAAAGTTGCTGTACCGCGGGCTCACAGCGGTAAAAAGTCTAAGATACATACGTACTACCACTCACAGATGCTTGTGTGTATTAGTGATCACAAGCATATTTGGATGGTAGTAAACGAAGGAAAATAAAGTAAAGAAGATTATGCTACGAGGGGGGGGGGAGATATATTTAGGCCTGTGGCCTAAACAAACCGGCCCCCTTGCCGCATATTTACTTAAGTTTATATAAGGTTGCGCATGGTTGAGGCGTGAAGATCGGAAATTTATTTTTGGCAGGCTCCCAGGACCACCACCCCGAACACGGTCGTTTGGGATAGGAGACCGCCAACTGTCGATGCCGGTTTACCGCTCACCATCATTTCGGCGTATATATCAGCACCGAGTGTAATCCGTATTGGTGATGAGCGGTAGAATTGCGGATCCGCTAGCCGCATGAGATGAAATGGCGCGGAAATCTTCAGGTCCACATTGGACGGTGGAGTCAACCAGTAATGGCTTTCGACGACGGCTGCTTGAGTTGTTATGTGCGTCGATGACCCGAATTTGCCACGCAGTACGAGTGTGCATTGCCCATGTCCTTGACGCTCCAATTGCAAGTCGCGTACCAGCTCTGCATCGACGATGGTGCTGGTGGCGCAGGGATCGATAATGGCATGAACCAAATGTAAGTGTCCGCGCGATTCGATGCGTACAATGGCTGTCGGCGCAATGGGCACGACAGACCGCATGATGGGCGCTGGAGTAGCTTGGAGGAGTGGACCTGTACGAAACCCCGGTGCGTCGCACGATAGTGCTCTTATATTTTGGGCGTCCGTACGATATGGCGGTGATTTGTTTCGTCGTTGCTGCCTTTCATGATGGGTGTGTGATTTCGTCGGGCCGCGTTGCAGCCCGACGTCACGGTGCCGACGATTGTTTGGTTGATTACGCATTTGCTTTACCTTCTCCCCGTTTCGTTTATGCTGCAAGAGCGGCCGGAAGCTGCGCATTCCATAAATGCTTGTCGACGGTCTCGCCTCCGCTTCCGCCTGCTCTTCCGCTGTCGCTCTCTCTTCCTCCATCTCTTCTTCCTCCACTTGCTGAGCCCAGAATTTTGTCGGTCCCGTTAGATTGATGGTCAACGTGTCGTCGGATGGGTTGCCGTCGCTAATTATGAGTGTGTCGTCGTGTTTCGACTGCCGCTCATCCAAATGGAGCGTGGTGTGGTGCTTATCTTGGCACCGTTTGCAGCGATACTTGCTGCTACACTTGTCCACGCGGTGAAAGGGTGACAGACAATTTGGACAGTATTTGTGCAGCAGCACGGCCCGCAACCTCTCCTCCGGAGATTTTTTTCTGTATTCGGCACATAGTCGGAGACTATGGTCCCAGCCGCAGAGCTGGCACGCGACGTCGAAACACTTTGCGCCTTCCTCTGACTTGGCCAATAAGGTTTGGTAACGGGTCATGATCTGAAAAAATATTGGTATCATTGATCATGCCCAAATTGAGGTTGGCGGAATGTTGTTTGGGTGGCGTAATCTAAAAAATATTATCTCTAAAATATTTTCGCAAAAGAAAAAAAACATTTTATTGAAATAAAATTTAATTGAAATAAAAAATTGAAGGCCATAAGTAAATACTTATGCGCGCAAAGAAACGAAGAAAAAACGGATGTAGCACGCATCCATGCGATGTGGCTGGTGCTTTAGCGCCTTTAGCACATTTTATAGTTTGATTTATGTCGGTATATGTCGCCGAAGTAGTTCTAAAAATTTATTTTTGATTTGTGGTGAAATTTGTTTTCACAACAAGTGGCCTGCCACCACACGGAATGGTCGAAACCTGGTATAGGTATTACAGAGTTGCACTTCCACCATTCAACATTATTTTCGACGTGCATTGTCGAAAATGTTGAGATTCGTTTAGTGAAGTGTTTTAAATCTCGACCGAATGAATGATTGATTGAGATATGTAATACGCGACATGTGTGGCGTGTAGCAGCGCATAAGGCATAATGTCGGTAGCGCAGTGCAATGACAGTCAGAAGTTAATTGTAGAGATTTTGACTAGCAGATGTCGCTTTTCCATTTCCTGAATGAAAAAAATGTTATTCATTTAACACGCGGCGGTGAGTATTGCAGCTAATAAATTGTACTCTTTTTTATTAATTAATTTTTCTTTTCCTTTTCAGGTGGCTGCACGCAAAGAACATTTTTTAGCTGATTGGTTGCCGGCGGCTATCATTGGTGCGGTATACTGGCATCATGTCTTTAACACTATAGTGCAACCGCCAGAACGTGAACAATCAAGCATTCTTTATAACGCTACGAGAGGCCGCATATTTGACTTGCCCAAACCCGTAAAGAATGCTTCAAATTTGCCAATAATATATAATGCCTTCGCGGCGGAAATGGGTACCAAATATGTCTGGTAGATTTGCATTATACTGTTTTCACACAGACGGCTTATTGAATAATAAAGGCAGTTTTCTACATTAAGACGCTTATTGAGCTCAATCTTCCCTACAAAATTCGAATCTATTATTATTTCATTAGTAGCTAATCGAATGCCTAATGAAGTCAAAAGCACAATGCAACTCTGTTGGCAGCGTTCCGCTTCCGTTTCCGCTTCTTAGTTTTCAAAGCAAATGTCATTGTCTGCATGGCGGAACGATACAAGGTGGCCGCATCGAACAGCTAATTATAACCTTTTTTATTTGATTTGATACATCAACTACCGGCGCAGTACGATTTTGACATTTGTCCATCGAATTTACAAGTACATGGATTTTTTTTTGTTTGTAGGTATGTCACCATGCTCCCACCTTGTATCGTTCCGCCATGATTGTCTGTCTCATCCGTCATACTAATCGAGCAGTTACTTCTGTGTGAAAGGAAAAAATTTACGATTTCATTAGCAGGTGAAATGAGATCATTAAGTTTCTGTGTGAAAACAGTATTAAACTCTCTACCATTTGCAAAGCCCCAACACCAATGCGCAAATCATTGCTGCCCATCATACCAGCTATGTGACTGGAGACTGGTTGATTCTTAAGCACGTCTCTCAGTAGCTCAGATGTGGCATAGTACACCATCCGCAAGAGCGCACTTAAACATTTGTACCGCACATTTGGTCCAGCGGATGAACAGTAAACTTCGTAAAGTACATAAACTAGATTCTTTATGAACTCTGCAGGTAATCCTCGTTCCTCTTAAAGGCAAGCTATTCGCGCATCAACTGATGCTCGACGTCGTTGCTGAGAACTATTTGCTGCAAACGTATTTGGAGCAGTGTTCTAAGTGATAGAATGTGCCGAGGTAATCACAGCTGTATTTGCTACTGTACTAGTTAAAGCTGTAATAGCTGTAGCCACTGCTGGTGCTGAGAAACCCTGACCAGCAGATGCTGACGATGTTGCAGTAGTATGTGATGGTGGCGGTACATAAGTTGGATTTATTTTACGTTGAACCGGACGAGTGGTGCCAGTGTCTTCATTTATCTGTTGCATTGAATGAAAGTCAACGGTGTATGTGCGACCTAATGTGCTTAAGCTGAATTCGTCTTCAGAATTTGAGTGTGCCGCTTCAATCATTCGCAAATCATTGGGGAATAATTATGCCAAGTTCCACGATCGTCCCGCCATTGCCATCGTACTTGGTCCCGTGTATTCAGCGTGGGTCGATCCAATAATGCGTCTGCAGTAAATATGCCATCAGTGTGACTGTATGCGATTAGTGGGAAGTCGTAGCATCAATTCGCCAATCAGAAAAGTTATTTCGTACAATTCGGATGGCGAACGTGTTGTAAGTTCCACATGGGATGTATTTGATATATTGGATTGCCGGAAGTAAATACAAAAGATTAGATGCGACATCGTTCTTTAGCAATGAAATGGCTAGGTCAGGGCAGTTACCGCACATCAGACTTAGCATACGTACGACAGATGTAAAGGTACCTGAATTTAATATGTTTGTAATGTTGTGTTACATCAAATTGTATCGCGTTGATATCGATGTGTGGTGTAGTTGGAACATTAACAGACTGTCGACTTTGGTAAAGCTTGGTGCACGACAACTGGTGTTGCTGTAATGGTAGCCGGCGATCCTATTTGTTTTGAATTAATGGCGCACTTTGTTTGTGTTGGCACAAGGCTGGCGTAAAGCTGGCGGCGCTTAACGTAGTCGTATGTGGCTGTTGCAATTTCTGCTGAACTTGATTGTAGGTATTAACCGCAATAATTGGCCGCACTTGCCTCGGAACATACAGATTACTTTTAGGTTGTGTCGCTGGCTTAGATATTTCTGCTCCGAAGCGCTATAATTCACCCTAGATTTGCTCACGTTTGTTACCCATTTTTCTTGTACAAACCGCGTCGAATCCAAATACAGTCTCTTAATTCCTAAATTAAATAGTTACGAATATGTCCGTATGTACTAAACATAAATGATTGGGAAACTGTAGAAACAAATTAATAATATAGGTTTTGACAACCTAAACACGTATGTTAATCAAATGATCCCAAATGAAATCAAAAGTTTTACAAAAAATAAAGGATAATCGGCTTTTGTTGAGCAAGTCATATATTGTGCAAATTCTGGCCTCGTTAATTCAAAAATATAGTTTACTCGTTTCGGATGGGCACTTAATATAGATGGCAATGATATGGCTGCCATAATCAGCACCAGCTGGCATCATCAGTAGTTCCAACCCCAACACCTGCATCTACCCGAGAATGCTCATTCACGGTATGATAGGATTAGTCGGAAGACACCCATTCAATCCAACACTTTGGTCGAGGAGCATCTTGGTGGAAAGGGTGTAATTTGCTTATAAGATATTATACATTCAATTTATACCGAAGCAACACTTATTAAGCGAGTGTTTCGCAATTTTTTTTTTTCTTCACTAAGGTTTGTGCATGAATTTATCAATAAATACGAGCATGCTGCAAACAAGCGGCGGTGTACTTTGCCCAAATGATACGCAACAACCTTTTTGTGGGAACAAGCACATTCTCATTGGAAGTTCTTATAAAAACTATATCAAATGCCACCCATGCGCCAAAAATTTTTTTTTCTTTTAGCTGTAAGAAGCGCACATCATGTTGAAGCGCAATATGATTTGCCAGAAGAAATTTAGCGATTACAAGATAATCCACCGCTTTAAATACCCAAACCAGAATCAAAACCATTCTTGCTTTCCAATCGGACACTATCCACGCTTTCAAGTAATAAACCAAGAGGTATTTACATTCTTAGCCGTTTGCTGACACGTACCTATGAATGATTTTTACGACTCTCACACCTGCTCTCTGAGGGCACAACTCATCCTGAAGGAATACAGGAGCAGTGGGAGCATATCTCCAAAGCACTTCATACTGCCGCCGAGGAAAAAATTGGTTACCGGCGGCCACGAAAAAACAACTGGTATGATGAAGAATGCCGCGTTGCAACCGAAAGAAAAGACGCTGCCTACAGGGCTACGTTAAAAGCGAGCGCGACAAGAGGAGTGTGTGAACGCTATCGTGAGTTGAAAAGGGAAGCGAGACGCCTTTTCAGGAAGAAAAAAGCAGAAGCAGAAAGGCGTGAGTGCGAGGAGCTTGAGCTGCTTGCCACCAGGAATAACGCCCGAAAATTCTACCAAAAAATACGGCGACAGACGGAAGGTTTTAAGACCGGGGCAAACTCCTGTAGGAATGAAAACGGCGACCTTGTAACTGATGTCCAGAGAGTGCTTAGATTATGGAGGGAACACTTCTCTGCTCTCCTAAATGGAGGCAGCAATTCACCGCGCAGAGATGAAGAACCCGATCCCGCAATCGATGATGATGGAATATATGTCCCCCCGCCCGATTATGACGAAGTTAGAATAGCAATAACCAGATTGAAAAACAACAAAGCCGTGGGCGCTGATGGATTGCCTGCGGAGCTATTCAAGTTCGGCGGCGAGGAGTTGGTAAGGCGCATGCAGCAGCTTCTTAGCAAAATATGGGCGGACGAAAGCATGCCCGACGGTTGGAATCTAAGTGTTCTTTGCCCAGTCCACAAGAAGGGGGATACTGCAAAATGCACCAACTATCGTGGAATCAGCCTTCTTAATATCGCATATAAGGTCCTTTCAAGTGTATTGTGCGAAAGATTGAAGCCCACCGTGAACCGGCTGATTGGACCTTATCAGTGCGGCTTCAGACCTGGTAAATCTACCATCGACCAGATTTTCACAATGCGCCAAATCTTGGAAAAAACCCGTGAAAAGAGAATCGACACACATCACCTCTTCGTCGACTTTAAAGCCGCCTTCGACAGCACGAAAAGGAGCTGCCTATATGCCGCTATGTCTGAATTTGGTTTCCCCGCAAAACTTATACGGCTGTGCAAAATGACGTTGAGCAACACCATCAGCTCAGTCAGAATTGGGAAGGACCTCTCCGAGCCGTTCGAAACTAAACGAGGTTTCAGACAGGGTGACCCCCTATCGTGCGATTTCTTTAATTTGATGCTGGAGAAAATTATACTAGCTGCAGAACTTAACCGCACTGGAACAATATACTATAAAAGCGTGCAATTACTGGCATATGCTGATGACATTGATATCATCGGCCTAAACACCCGCGCTGTTAGTTCTGCTTACTCCAAGCTGGAAAAAGAAGCGGTAAAGATGGGTTTGATAGTGAATGAGGACAAAACGAAGTACCTGCTGTCATCGAGCAAAGAGTCAGCGCATATGCGCCTTGGCAACCACGCTACTGTTGGCAGCCATAATTTCGAAATAGTAAAAGACTTCGTTTATTTGGGAACCAGCATCAACATTAGCAACAACATCAGCACTGAAATCCAGCGAAGAATCAATCTTGCCAATAAATGCTACTTTGGACTAGGTAGGCAATTGAAAAGTAAAGTCCTCTCTCGGCGAACGAAAATCATACTCTACAAGTCACTTATCGTACCCGTCCTGCTATATGGGGCAGAAGCATGGACCATGACAACAGCAGATGAAGCGGCTTTGGGAGTGTTCGAGAGAAAAGTTCTTCGAAAGATTTATGGACCTCTACGCGTTGGCGATGGCGAGTACCGAAGAAGATTTAATGATGAGCTGTACGAGCTATACGCAGACATCAACATAGTCCAGCGAATTAAAACGCAGCGGCTGCGCTGGCTAGGCCATGTTATGCGAATGAAAGATGATGCTCCGGCCAGGAAAGTGTTTCTATCGGAACCCGCCTATGGAAGCAGAGGTAGAGGGCGGCCCCCACTCCGTTGGAAGGACCAGGTGGAAAACGATTTAAACTCCCTTGGTGTGACCAATTGGCGCCGGTTGGCGGAGCGAAGGAGCGACTGGCGCGCCTTGTTGGACGGCCATAACCGTTTAGACGGTTAAGCGCCAATTAAGTAAGTAAGTAAGTAAGTAAATGTGAGTAGTGATCAGTTACGATAAAAAAGTGAAGAATATGAATGATACGAGTTAAACAACGGTATTTTGCCATATTACGTCGAGGACACCTCCCTGCGATTAGGTTAGATAGAAATAGACATAACTTTTCGGAATTATGAAGCTTCAACGAAATCGCCGATAGACCTATGTACTTTGATGTATTTAAATTGAAATAGCTTAAACTCTAGTATCTGTTTTCGTTCTGTCATCGACCAAAATATCCACAATTTACTCTATTTGGTCAATGCGCAATGTGTTCATTCGCAAAGTCCATTTTACGATAATAGCGAATTAAGTAGGACATCTAGTAGTGCCATTTTGACATATAGAAGAAAGCAATAGATTGTCTTATGTTTGGACACCATGTGAATGATTTAAGGCTTTCTATTTTTATAACCAACTACTTAAATAATTTGAAGGCTATTATTTCGATTGACCAGTTTTAAACCTTTTTTACAATTTGAATCTAAACTTAGCCTTCGAAGTAGAGGGAAATTGGAGGTAATTTTTTTTTTTTTGCGGATCCTGTGGCAGATAGTGAGTCCACGTTAGGGTATGTTGGCCTCGTTCGTGTGAACGAGAGCTGGATTATTTTGGATAGAGGAGCGTATACTATTTAAGTTCATTTTCTTAGTCGTTGGGCGGAAGTAGTACCAGTTTCGCGATTGGTCTGGTAATTTGTCCCTTAATTGTATTGACGTCAACAACACGTACACGGTTATTGGGACCTTGATGTGTGTTGACGATTCTCCCCATTCTCCACTCGTTCGGTTGTAGGTTATCCTCCTTTATGACGATTAGGTCCCCGGGTTTTAAGTTGGACTGTGGATGTTTCCACTTATACCGTTTCTGGATCTCGGTGAAATATTCCGATTTTCATCTTTTGCAAAATGCGATGGAGGGCTTTCATCTTCTGCCATCGGTTAACAATTGAGGCAGGGTTTTCATACAATCGAGTTCAGGTGGAGCTAGAAGAGGAAGGGCACTACGAGAAAGTGGCCTGGAGTAAGCGGCTCCAGGTCGGAAGGGTCGTTGGATGAGGGACTGAGAGGTCTGGAGTTGAGATATGCCTCAATTCGGTATAGAAGAGTCGTAAACCCTTCAAATGTGTACTTATGATGATTATAAGTCTGGATAACCTGCCAGTGTAAGGAAGGATAATGGGATGGCTTTCGTTATGCGACATGTCTGTGGATGCCCCAGTCCGCCCCGAAGAATATAGGATATAACCCGCAAAGCCCTTGGTAGATCGGAAAACCTATCCAGAATATCAAAGTTATTTTCGACCGATGTTGCATGAACTTTCACCCTCTTTTCTTCGATATTTTTGTTATAATGCTCTTCTTGTGTTGGCCAATTTTCATTGTCTTATTGTAACCCAGAAGGTCCCTGCCACCACAAAGAATTGTCGATTAGATCCGAAGCGAGGAGGCCTCTGCTCGCCAAATCTGCAGGGTTTGACGCGGAGTCTATATGCCGCCATACTTTGTCTCCAACTTTGTCGATGATTTTCGTTATTCGATGTCCCACAAACGTTGACCCCGAACATGGTGGCTTTAGGATCCATGCCAGTACTATGGTCGAATGCATGTACTATGGTCCAAAGGGTTAATTTAATATTGGAAAGTTGCATATTTTCTATGGCCGACTCTATGATTTCTGCCAGTAGGACTGCACCGCAGAGTTCCAGTCGTGGCAATGATATAGTTTTGACCGGGATACTCTTGTCTTTGCAATTAACAGATTGGTGAATACTCGATCCTTTGTCTGAACCCTCAGGAAAACAGTGGCTACATATCCTTTTTCCGAAGCATCGCTGAATCCATGTATTTCGACGCTGTCCTTTGGCGTAAAATGAACCCATCGCGGTGTGCGGAAATCGTTGATTTTTCCGTACTCTTGCATAAATGCGGTCCAGCGATCTAGAGTGGTTTGTGATACTTCTTCGTCCCAAACCGTGCCTTCCAACCAAATATTTTGCATTGTAATCTTGGCTACAATTACCACTGGTGCCAGCCAGCCAAGAGGGTCGACAGCTTTGCAATCGCAGAAAGTATAGCTCTTTTTGTGATGGCATAGCTGTTTTCAAAAGGTTTAGCAGTAAAATAGAATAGGTCGGAATGCACGTTCCACTTAATGCCTAGAGCTTTAACCATACTAGTATCTTCAAACTCTAGGAAGTCCTCTGTTAATACATGCTGCTTCGGTATACCCTGCAGAATTTTCTTGCAGTTGGACGTCCTTTTTCGCAATGGGAAACCTGCCGATTGCAGTGCCGATGATATCTGATCCCTTGCCCTTATCGCAGTTTCGATGCTGTGTCCACCGGCGAGTACGTCATCAACGTACATACAATTTCGCAAGATATCTGCTGCTATGGGATGCGAAGTCTCCACGTCATCAGCCAGTTGGTGTAGTGTTCGAATCGCAAGGTAGGGAGCGCAATTCACTCCAAATGTTACTGTTTTCAGTTCATAAAGGTTGATTGGATCTTTGGGGCAGTAGCGAAATACGATTCGCTGGAATTTGATTTGATTTTCATTAACCCATATTTGGCGGTACATTTTTTCTATGTCGCTGTTAAATACGTATTTGAACAGCCGCCAACCTAGTATAAGGATTGTCAGGTCTGATTGAATAATCGGACCTGGATATAAGGCATAATTTAGACTTTTGCCATTAGTGGTAGGACAAGATGCATTAAATACGACTCTGACTTTTGTCGTTGTACTTCCCTCCTTTATAACAGCATGGTGAGGTAGGAAATAACAGGCATTTGAGTCTGGCGAAATATTGCCTATTTGTTTCATGTGCCCTAAGGTTTCATATTCTGATACAACTCTATTGTATTCCGTTTGAAGGACTGGGTTTTTCGCAAGTCGTGTCTCGTTGCGATATAATTGAGAACACGCACTTCTTAGAGAGGCACCTAAGCTAAATTCTTTCCTAAAGGGTAAGGAGACTACGTATTTGCCATCGTTGTTCCGAACTGTTGTGGATTTATATAGCTCCTCGCAGTAGGTGTCATCGTTATTGAAGCTCCTCTTCTATGGAATTTCCTCTATCTCCCAAAAAGCCGCCAGTTGTTTGTCTAAAGTGACCTCGTTGAAATATGAAACTAGTGTTTTATTTGTATCAACCGCATATGTCCGGCCTGTCAAAATCCAGCCGAACACCGTTTCGTGTGCTATTAATGTGTTCAGCCCATCTTTCCTAATGCCGCCTAACATAATTTGGGGGTATATGTCTCCGCCCAGAATTAGATCGACTGGCTCATTGACAAAGAATCTTTTGTCAGCCAGTACTAAGTCAGGGAATGCTTGCCTAGTCATTGCGTTTATTTTAAAAGTTGGAAGATTCCCTGTTAATTGTGGTAAAACAGCATGATCGTATTGATCTCGATTAATAGGTCTGTTGGTGACCGCAGTTGCACGCTTCTTTTACTTGTGCAGACATTGTGTTATTGATGCCCGAAACTTGGGTATGCAGGTGTTTGGATGGCAGATTAATTCTGCGCTTGAGTTTCTCGGTAATGAATGGGCATTCAGATCCCGAGTCTATTAGGGCTCTCGCCGAATAGTCAACACCATTAAATTGAATATTAACCTGAGCTGTCCCTAGTAGTACTCCTTTACTTGTATTTGCGAAACATGAGTTCACATTATTAATCGGAGCATTTTCTTTTTCAGCATTGCGTCGTATTTGAGCTTCTCGTGACGTAGATGCTCCGATAGTGTCTGAAGTATTTGTTGGTTTTGGCTTATTCGAAATATGAAGCAGCGTATGATGTCTTAAATGACATGTGGCACAATTCATTTGACTGGTGCACTTTGTTACCGAATGGACAACAGAAAAGCAGTTTATACACCCACGGCTTCTCTTAATTTGTTCAAACCGTTTATTGGGTGTTAAACGTAAGAACTTTTCATACTTTGACATTCGATGTGCATATCTTACACGTAGGTTTCGCTACAGTTGCCTGATAGGACCCTAATTTTTTAGCAGATGTATATGTTGTCGAACGAGAATTTTGTGGAACATAGATATGTTATAATTGCATCCCAGTTTGATATGTCTATATGATGACATTGGAGCGCCGAGATGCAATTGTTTATTTCACGTCGAAGTTTCTTTATAGAGCTACCGCATTCACTCTCAACTGCTTTCAAACTAAAAAGAATATTTAATTGGGCGTTTACTAAGATACGTTTATTTTCGTATCTGTCACAAAGATTTTTCCACGCTGTTTCGAAACCGTCTTTCGTTAAAGGGCATCGCTCAACTATCTCTTTGGCCTCCCCTTGAGTCTTTTGGTTTAAGTAATATAATTTTTCTACTGCTTCGAGGTTTTTGTTACATATATATATAGCAGTGAACATATCTCTAAATGAAGGCCAAGAAAGGTAATCTCCTTTGATAACGTCCGTATCACACAGTGGCAGGCGCACGCGATATTCCCTATCTCCTGAGCTTTCTTCTTTCTTTTCAGCTTTCTCAAGTTTTTCCGAAAGTTCAGCCATTGCTGCCTGGTACTTGAGAAAGCTGAAGTATGTAACCTTAAGCTTCTACAACTCCTCCTTTTGGACTAAGAGGGTGTGTTTTGTATGGTCTGAAGGGGACATATCATTATAGTCATTTTCAAACTCAGTCACTGCCTCTGCTTGGTGTATATAGGTATCCATTATATTAAATGAAAATTTATTGAAATATTAATTAATTAATATCCTTTGCAGAAAGTATTGAGTGAAAATCAACTGGATTGAAGGACTGTATTCGAGAGAGATTTCTCGGTGAAGTGGCCTCGAAGCTTGCAAGAAAGCTAGTACCCTGCAAAAATCGTGTGACCAAAAACGCACACATCCACGCGAATTTTTGACAGGGGTGACGATTTGGAATGAAAAATTCTCCAAATGAAATAGCATTTTGACAAATTTCATTTTTGTGTGGAAAAAAATTTTCAGCGAGTCCGCCATTTTCGCGAATTGACCCTGTGCTAAGTTTGGAGCATTAAATTGAATTAAAATAACTTAGCGATGTTGGATGTAAGTGTTTGGAAAGTGAAGTAGAGTAGTTGTACAATATTACAAATTCTAATATTTTTGCAGAAAACAATTGTTGCACTTCGTCCGCGTCTCCAACAAATGGAATCAACAAAACAATACGCTTCGTTGCCTGGAAATCGAGCACAAATGGAAAAAAGTAACCAACTCCAAGAAACCACCAACGGAGATGCCTGTAGAAAAGTTGTTAACGAAATCTTACAACGTAAAGGACAACGTAAAGCTCAGCGACAAGAAATAGCAAAGAGAAATACAGCAGCGACTCAAGAACGTATGCGTATTATTTCTTTATTGGCCGACAATGATAAAGGTATCGATACATTTGGCGTAAACGACAACGATTGGGATGTGTTTAACTCAATAAATAAGGATAACGAAAGCGGCAGTAAAAAAGATAATAGGGGGACTCATGAAAGCATATAAACTTATAAGGTGTAAAATTATATCGTTTTACACACACTGTTATATGAACGCACCTAGTAATATTCTTGATAAACTTGATTGTTTATCAGCTGTATTATTGCCAAACAAAAATGTTTTGATTGTTATACAAATTAAAAATACCAAGAATAAGTGAAAAATCAAAGCTAAAACGTCTTTACTTGCTGATGTTGGAGATTTCTGATGAAAATGCCTGCTGTAATGTCTGCAAGGTTGCATTCCTTTGAGTTTGCCGCGTTTACACAATGAAATGTGCGCGTAAATTTATACAAATTGTGTAAATGGTTTTTCATACAAAATTTGACAGCTCGTTTACGCACTAGATAAATTTGTAAGGCATTTATAAGGTTACATGAGTCCCACTAATGTAATGGTATTGCTTATTTCCAAAAAAATTTTTTTTTATGGTTATTATATTCTCGTTTGTCTCCACACTAGTGCGTATCTATTTTTGCCATATCAACGCTTTTTGTGGGTATAAAGTTACGAATTGAAAGCTGACATTAAAGGGGTATGTCGTCTGTCTACATAAGATTGTTTAAGGTTTTGATCCTTGGGAGCGAGGTCTTTCGGGGCCCGTCTTTGTGGCTAACAATCAGTGGTTGGGGGGTTCGCGACCTCTTCCTTAAGATCTCCGTCATTACATTGCTATTACAGAGCCCCTATTTTTTTTGATTATTACAAAAATTATTTTATACCCGTGGATAATGTATTGGAAAAGATCTAATGATAAGGGTGGATGGTGTGATGGATTGAAATCGGATCATCTGAAAATACGGAAACTAAATATGTTCGTACACGGAAAGCTGCACTGGTGTAATTGCGCTCGCGCTTCCATGCCCTCCCTGCCTTGGCCTTTAAGCGCCTAAAATGTATGTTTATAAGGCCCCTTGGTTCAACTTACCCTTTCACACTATTACCCGGAAAACATTTGTTCCTAAATTAGCACTCCATGATTTTTATTTTTAGAGTTGAATGTTTAAATTCAACAGCCTTTCATCTTTACATATATTTCTGTATTTTTTTTTTTTGTTTTACTTTACAATATTGTTACATAAAGCATTCTTACTCTAATCGTATTAATCTAAAACTAATTTGGTACAGAATTTACAAGAAGGTCCTGATAAGGGAATGCAAACGAAACGTTACAGAAATTCCAAAGCTAACGTTTGATTAAATTTATAGTAACCGTGTTTAATATAGTAATTTTCGGTATACAAATGTATCTTTCAAAAATAAGAAACCACCTTGAACCTAACAATAAGTTTATTTATTCAATTTACAATGTTTTCTAGAATACAATTAGATATGATTATATAATTGCTAACATGATTTTTTTGGTGGTAGCCCAATCCCTGATCTACCTCAACATTGTTTATTGCACATATGTGCTCCGTGACCTACTTTTGGTTGTCATATGTATCAATGTAACAACATTATGCACCTATATATGTATGCAAACGAAGATCAAAAAAAAAATGCAAAGAGAAGCTCAGCTGCTTCGATCTATATGGTGAGGTATGTACTTGATGAAAAATTCCAATACAGTGTCGTCCAATAAAAGTTATCAATATAAGGTAACGTTTAGCAAAAATTGAAAGACTTTATTACTGATCTTAAATAGTAAGACGACTGGTCATATATAAGGATCGTAATGTGGATAGTGTTCAAAGATAAACGAAGTAAAAAAAACAAATTGCCATTACCTCGTTAATAAGGTGAAGGAAATTCCGAGAATATCTATTCACCGTATTAAACTATACAAATTGGTTTTCTGAAACTCAAATTTGGCTTTTCGGAATCACGTATAAATAAACAATTTAAAGGTTACGCTTTACGGGATTCCACCACAATTTGCTTTCATATCACACATATATAAATTAAATTGAAAAATTATGGAAAACTTAAATATGATACATAAGATTAATACAAAGTACTTACATTGTTATCGATGATGCGTAGAAGGCCTTCCATGATCGTCGTTGTTGCTAGTTTATGGTAAAAGTTTTCCATCATTTAATTATTAGGGTAACGCATGACCTTTTTTTTTTATAACTGAACTTACGAGTTTTATGTGGTTAAGTATGATAAAGAAAAATAAGCTTTATACGGAACCACAAGCTCTCAAATTCGCAGTCACTATAACGATTTTTTTTTTTTTTTTTTTTAACATTCTAATATGCGTACATTAACTTGATATATAGAAGGAGGTATATGCTCACAGAGCTCGAGAAGAATTGCTTAGAGACAAATAATGAGATTACATCTCTTTGTAAATGACCAAATATGACATTGACCATGAAAGTTTTTCTGCCCGGAATTTACAGAAGAGATCGCAAAAAAAACTGAAAGCAACAATGTTGAGGAGATTAGTGGAGAACAAGTGGGTGAAGATTTCCATACATATGTGTTTGTACATCACCTTAATTTTTAACATGTATATATGAAAGTGTATGCATAAGGCATATAACTAACATTCAGTTTTGACTAAGCAATGGACTATGTGTATGCATATTTTTTTGTTGTAAAATTTAGTTTGACGCTTCAGATTAATTTGGAATCAAATGCAAATGAATCAAATATTTCATAATGTTTTTTAGGTACAGCTTATCAAATGCAAATGAATCAAATATTTCGTAATATTTTTGGGTACAGCTTAAATTATTTAAGGTAAGTATTGATTGTCACGGTAAGTGTTAATCGAAAGATTATCCAAATAGAAATTATGTTTATTATAAGTTTCGCTAGCGCAACACTTATATATGCTATTTAAGCAGAAATAGTAAGTTATGGTATTCAAAGGCGAACATCATGCCCGGGAGAATCTGATTATAGAACCACGTTTTTCCTATTTACACGATGATTTCATTTAATAAAATATAAATATTGTAACGAAATTGCTTGCAAATCCTCTTATTTGCAATCCTCTGCTAAGTTCGAATCACTAAACTGTTGAATATTGAATAATGGAAAAATGGCCTTTATTAAAGTACTTCACAATACACTTATACTTTGCTACTCGCTGGCTTAATAACCAAACTGATTGATAACTCAAATGAAACTCTACTATTGGCCGCCAGATCGCGTGCTTAATCAAACTGATTGATAGCTCAACTCAAACTGAATTACAGCGCCTCTTCATCTGTTGCCTTTTATACCCTTTGGTTTCCTCGTTCGCATTTTTCCAGAATGTACTAGCATTGTCCATGAGCTCTGAAACTTCTCAGCTATAACTAAAATTGCACAATTTTATACATCTTTTAGGCGCTTCCAGAATCTACTAGTCCAGTAGCTTTCAAACTTCTCAGATATATGCATGTGTTTGCGCATTGCCTCTCCGCTGCTTGTATTCGTACATGGTACATATGTGTAGACGCAATTATTTATTCGTTTATGTAGATACATAAAGATTGAATTATTGATGTGAATGTTTGTAGTTTACAGTCTCTTGCGCGCACATAGGCGTATAAGTAAATGCATCTGTGTGTGACATCTCTCTGGGCTGCCTTATATATGTGTATACTTGATTTGATTATTAACGTAAATACTGCTTGGCATGGCCTTAGCATCGCCTTAGTGATGGGATAACTTAGTGATGCTAATATCCGTGACACTGCCCTCCACCTAAGTCTGATCGGCCCGATCAGACAAATCTCCCGATCTAACTGCCGCTAGCATCTCCAAATGTACCACTCTTCTAATCCGTGGTTTCCCAGTGGTTTGTATGCGGTAGATGGTATCACTGATCTTCTTCACAACTTTGTACGGGCCTTCCCAACAGCACCGAAATTTGGCTGGAACACCTTTCCGCCGGTGAGGGTTGTTTAACAGTACCAAATCTCTCGCCAAGAAACCTTCCGAATTAAAGTTCTTGTCATGCCAGTGTTTCATCTTACTACTCATTACCCTGGGCCGTTCCTTCACACTCTGTTGTTTGGTCAATGAACCACTTCGTAGAGCTTGCGCTGGACGGATTTGCTTTGCATAATCGGTATCACATTTCACAACAGTAGTGTGCTCCGGCTTGAAACTACACTCGCATTCTTTCTCGGAAATTCGTTGCTTCGTTTTCCTGCGTCTTTTAGGTTTTGTCAATGCCAGTGTTTCTCTCGCAGGTACTTTTGATTTTGATTTATTTGGCCCATTCGATCTATCAACTTTTGCCTTTGACTTTCGTGGTCTTTGTCGAGTCTTTTCCACCAGTACCCGATTACTGCTGAACCCTTTTTCCAAACTAAAGTTAAGTGGTATGTCCTGATTCTTATAGCGCATAATTTTTCTCCGCATATTGATCCTGACGTCATGGTCAACCAAGAAGTCCACTCCCAATATGACTCCATCAACGATCTCCGCCACAACGAATTTGTGTAGAACCATGACTTTTCCAGTTAATACCTCACATACCACTTCGCCTTGGACTTGATTATATTCGCCTGTGACCGTACGAAACTTTGCTCCAGGTAACGGTTTTACTCTCCTGTTGACCAAGTCAGATCGGATCAAGGAATGAGATGCGCCCGTATCTACAGTCAGTACTCGTTCTTTGCCATCCACATTCCCTCTGACGGTAAGACTGCTCGATTTTCTACCAATTTGCGACAAAGATATCACAGGGCATTCAATAGCTGGATCTAGCTCTCTACCTCTTACTCTCTCTTGCTCATCTCCTCCGGCTTTGCGTTTATGGCCACCCACATTGTTGGAACTATTAGGATCAAGATCGCAATGACGTGCAATGTGACCTGGGTTGCCGCACTTGAAACATTTAATAACTCCGGCATTCTTCTGTTGAGATCCCTTCAGTGCTTCCAAAATTGCGTCTACCCACTCTGGCCTTTCTACTTCCACACGGCGTGCTTTGAAAACTGGCTTACACAGAAGCGACGCTGTTTCCTGAATCAGAGCTTGTGACACCGTTTCTGCAAATGTTGGCTTTGGGTTTGCGTATGTAGCTTGCTTTGTTTCGGCGCCCGTATGCCATTTATAAAGCTCTGAATTTTTACCCTTTCAGTGTATTCCACGGGTGCGTCCGCATTTGCAAGATGAGCCAATCTTTCAATATCTGAAGCAAACTCCTGAAATGTCTCATTTGCTTTTTGGTAGCGGTTTTGCAACTCAATTTGGAATATCTGTTTCCTATGCTCGCTTCCGTAACGTCTCTCTAAAGCGCTCATCAATGTTTCGTAGTGGTTCCGCTCGTACTCTGGGATGGTCTGTAAGATTTCCGCGGCAGGCCCTTTCAATGCTACGAACAGTGCAGCAACTTTATCTTCCGCATTCCAGTTGTTCACTGCTGCGGTCTTCTCAAACTGTAGCTTAAAGACCTGGAAAGGAACAGAACCGTCAAAGGATGGTGTTTTTACCTTTGTATTGCTTCCTGAAACAGCTGGGCGGTTTAATTGCAACTCTTGTATACGACCTCTCAAAGCATCCACCTCGGCTTCGATTTTTTCTTCAAACTGCGTTATTTTCTCGTCCATACGTGCTTCGAGTTTTGATGATATACGTGCCTCTTGCTCTTCGAGTTGTACTGTTATGCGTGCCTCTTGTTCTTTCAGTTGTGTCTCCATCTTTGATGTAATCTGTGTCGACATTTCTGACATACGCGTTTCTTGTGCTTCAATCTTCGATGTAATCTGTGTCGACATTTCTGACATACGCGTTTCTTGTGCTTCAATATTGGATGTTATCTGTGTCGACATTTCTGACATATGCGTTTCTTGTGCTTCAATTTTCGATGTAATTCGTGTCTCTTGGGATTCCATCTGTGATGACATTGTCGATGTTTGAGCAGATATTGCAGCCAAAATCATGTTCAAGTCTGTGCTCGTAACTTTCTGCGATGTTTCGTTTTTCTCTTCAATTTTTGTTACTTCCTCACCATCAAGATGAAAGTCATACTCTTCCACATCAATTCCTTCCGCTTCCATTGCCTCTCGTAGCCGTGCCTGAAGTTCAAGTTTAACGCCGCTTGTATTCAATCCACGGCTCTCCAACTCCTTCTTTAGTTGCTGGATCTTCAATTCACCAACAACAGTCAGCAACGATCGCAGTAAACAACAATCAGCAATAGTTCGATTTTGGGCAATAACAAGAAATAGGGCACACATGCAAATGCAACGTGACGTATGGCCAATGATAGGTGTAATTTTAAGTTAAGACATTCATTGTAATTATTCTTAAGATGAATCACAACCAATAAATATGAAAGCGGACACAAGTCCGCTACCTTTTTAAAAATATAAAACGTACTATAAAACGTTAATTGGCGCCCAACGAAGGGGCCGGTGTTATTGTGTTCGATAAAATAAGTATTCGGTCGAATAGTATTTGGCAAAAAGTGCCAACGCGAAAAAACGAGTTTCGTGAATATCGAGGCAAAAGCCAGCCCCAAAGAACCCAGCGTTGGATTCCTGTAGGAAGAACGCACGTCTCCAATAGTGCGATTTGGCGATACCAGAGTAGCGGCAGCAAAAAGGAGCAATATCCCACCGCCAGGAGGCGCTTACCGTAAGATTAGTTTAGGTAATATAAAATTTTTTTTTCTAAAGTGAAATTATATCGAAGTGATTGAAAAAAATAAAGGAAAGAAATTACATATATCGAAATTATACCACAATATTAAAGTGAAAAAATTATCAATTATTGAGGCAAAATAAATTATATCGAAATTATATCAGAATATTTTAGAGGAAAAAAAAAATAAAATATTTATTATCAATTATTGAGAGAAAAGAAATTAGGACAGACATAAGAAATCTTGAAAAAAAAAAAACAAAATCCAAAAGAAAGAATAAGAATCATAAGGATTTACCACACATTTTTTTTTAGGAAACTAAATATTGCTTAGACTAGTTTACAATCTAATATACTGTCACGGATATTAGCATCCCTAAGCTATACCATCACTAAGGCGATGCTAAGCGATGTTCACGTCAATAATCAAATCATGTATACACATATATAAGGCAGCCGAGAGATGTCACACACAGATGCATTTACTTATACGCCTATGTGTGTGCGAGAGACTGTAAACTACAAACTCACATACATCTGAGAGACGCTGAAAAGTAGAAAATTGTAAACAAGTAGAAACTATATGAGAACTATAAACACTCGAAATAGTTGGTAAGTTCTGGAAATAGAAGAGCCTAGATGTATGCAGCGTAAACTATAAAAGCGGCACAAGCGAGTAAAATGGAATTCAGTTTGATTTGAATTGTCCAGCAGCTACGAGTAAGACGATATCTAGCGAGCAATAGCACTATTATTTTGAGAGTCAGTTTCCTTTAAGATATCAGTTTGGTTATTAAGCTATTCGTTGCACAGTTTGAGTGTTATTGTGAAGCATTTTAATAAAGGCCATTTTTCCATTATTCAATATTGGAGTTATTTATTCAACAGTTTAGCGATACGAACCTAGCAAAAGGGGCAAATAAGAGGATTTGCAGCAAATTCGTTACAATTGGTGTCAGAAGAGGAATTGTTGAATAAATTCCAGAGGACAACAAGGACATGGCAAAGTTCAGTGAATTGAAGATCCAGCAACTAAAGAAGGAGTTGGAGAGCCGTGGATTGAATACAAGCGGCGTTAAACTTGAACTTCAGGCACGGCTACGAGAGGCAATGGAAGGAGAAGGAATTGATGTGGAAGAGTATGACTTTCATCTTGATGGCGAGGAAATAACAAAAATCGAAGAAACACCGCAGACAATAGCGAACACAGACTTGAACATGATTTTGGCTGCAATATCTGCTCAAACATCGACAGTGGCATCTCAACTAGAAGAACAGAAAACGTATATGTCATCTCAACTAGAAGAACAGAAGACGTATATGGTATCCCAGATGGAAGCACAAGAAACGCGTATATCCGAAATGTCGTCGCAAATGTCATCCCAGCTGGAATCGCAGGAGAACCGTATAACAGCGAAGATTGAAGCACAAGAGGCACGGATATCCGAAATGTCGGCTCAAATTTCAGCACAGATATCATCGCAGATCTCTGCTCAACTGGAAGAACAAGAAGGACGTATTTCCTCGAAGTTGGAGGCGCAAGATACAAAAATTTTACAGTTTGAAGAAAAAATCGAGGCCGAGGTGGATGCTTTGAGAGGACGTATCGAGCAGTTGCAACTGAATCGCCCAGCAGTCTCAACTAGTAATTCAAAGGTAAAAACACCATCCTTTGACGGTTCTGTTCCTTTCCAGGTCTTTAAGCTACAGTTTGAGAAGACCGCAGCAGTGAACAACTGGAATGTGGAAGATAAAGTTGCCGCACTCTTCGTAGCATTGAAAGGACCAGCTGCCGAAATCTTACAGACTATTCCAGAGTACGAACGGAACAGTTATGACGCATTGATGGCTGCTGTAGAACGGCGATACGGAAGCGAACACAGGAAACAGATATTTCAAATAGAATTGCAAAACCGCTACCAAAAAGCTAACGAGACTTTGCAGGAGTTTGCTTCGGACATTGAAAGATTGGCTCATCTTGCAAATGCGGATGCACCCGTGGAATACACGGAAAGAGTGAAGATTCAGAGCTTTATAAATGGCATAAGGGACGTCGAAACGAAGCGAGCTACATACGCGAACCCAAAACTGACATTTGCTGAAACGGTATCGCATGCTCTGATTCAGGAAACAGCGTCGCTTCTGTGTAAGCCAGTTTTCAAAGCACGCCGTGTGGAAGTAGAAAGGCCAGATTGGGTAGACATGGATTGGGTAGATTGGAAGCACTGAAGGGATCTCAACAGAAGAATGCCGGAGTTATTAAATGTTTCAAGTGCGGCAACCCAGGTCACATTGCACGTCATTGCGATCTTGGTCCTAATAGTTCCAACAATGTGAGTGGCCGTAAACGCAAAGCTGGCGGAAATGAGCAAGAGCGTGTCGAATGTAAAGAACGGAAACTTGCCCCGGCTGTTGAATGTCCTGTGATATCTGTGTCGCAAATTGGAAGGAAATCAAGCAGTCTTACCGTCAGAGGGAATGTGGATGGTAAAGAGCGTGTACTGACTGTAGATACGGGGGCATCTCATTCCTTGATTCGATCTGATTTGGTCTACAGGAGAGTAAAGTCATTACCTGGAGCAAGGTTGCGTACGGTAACAGGCGAATATAATCAAGTCCAAGGCGAAGTGGTATGTGAGGTATTAATTGGAAAAGTCATGGTTCTACACAAATTCGTTGTGGCGGAGATCGTTGATGAAGTCATATTGGGAGTGGACTTCTTGGTTGACCATGACGTCAGGATCGATATGCGGAGAAAAATTATGCGCTATAAGAACCAGGACATACCACTTAACTTTATTTTGGAAAAAGGGTTCAGCAGTAATCGGGTACTGGTGGAGAAGACTCGACGAAAGCCACGAAATTCAAAGGTAAAGGTTGATGGAACAAATGGGCCAAACAAATCAAAACCGAAGGTACCTGTGAGAGAAACACTGGCATTAAAAAGCCCTAACGGACGTACTGAAACGAAGAAAGAATGCAAGGGTGGTTTCAAGCCAAGGCACACTGCTGTTGTGAAGCGTCGGAACGATACTGATTATGCAAAGGAAATCCGTCCAGCGCAAGCTCTGCGAAGTAGTTCTTCATTGGTCAAGCAACAGAGTGCGAGGGAACGATTCAGGATAATGAGTAGTAAGATGAAACACAGGTACGACAAGGAAAATAATTCGAAAGGTTTCTTGGCGGGAGATTTGCTACTGTTATACAACCCTCACCGGCGGAAAGGTGTTCCATCCAAATTTCGGTGCAGTGGGGAAGGCCCGTACAAAGTTGTGAAGAAGATCAGTGATACTATCTACCGCATACAAAGCATTGAGAAACCACGGAGTAGAAGAGTGGTACATTTGGCGATGCTAGCAGCGTTTAGATCGAGAGATTTGTCTGATCGGGACGATCAGACTTAGGTGGAGGGCAGTGTCACGGATATTAGCATCCCTAAGCTATACCATCACTAAGGCGATGCTAAGCGATGTTCACGTCAATAATCAAATCATGTATACACATATATAAGGCAGCCGAGAGATGTCACACACAGATGCATTTACTTATACGCCTATGTGTGTGCGAGAGACTGTAAACTACAAACTCACATACATCTGAGAGACGCTGAAAAGTAGAAAATTGTAAACAAGTAGAAACTATATGAGAACTATAAACACTCGAAATAGTTGGTAAGTTCTGGAAATAGAAGAGCCTAGATGTATGCAGCGTAAACTATAAAAGCGGCACAAGCGAGTAAAATGGAATTCAGTTTGATTTGAATTGTCCAGCAGCTACGAGTAAGACGATATCTAGCGAGCAATAGCACTATTATTTTGAAAGTCAGTTTCCTTTAAGATATCAGTTTGGTTATTAAGCTATTCGTTGCACAGTTTGAGTGTTATTGTGAAGCATTTTAATAAAGACCATTTTTCCATTATTCAATATTGGAGTTATTTATTCAACAGTTTAGCGATACGAACCTAGCAAAAGGGGCAAATAAGAGGATTTGCAGCAAATTCGTTACAATACCAATTTATAATAATATCTGGCTTGTACAGCCATAAAATAATATAATTCAAAGCTGCGATTCACCACGTTCGTGGGGAGCCTCCAGCTTATAACAGCGAATATTCTCTGCGATTCACCACCAAAGGGACCCTCCAGAGAATAATAACCCGAAAAAAAATATATTAATAGTATTAATAATAGCAAACTGAAATAATATAAATTTTTCAAACAATGTCAAACCCTAATGGCATAATCCGACCCCCTGTGTTAAATGCAAATGCGCCTAACCCACCTTCTCAACCAACTACCGCTCCTTCAGGTCAATTTAATATGGATCAATAACAACCATAGTGACAGGACTTGTCACCAATATGCTTAAGCAGGAAGGACGAAATTTAGTACAGGCAGCCCTTAACCCAAACGCTTGCTTTTCCAACATATCTGACGTAACCATAGACGAAAACCACTTGAACAACATAACGGAATTCGTAAAAATACCGGACGTTGTTCGTTGCCTCCGTGAATTTTATGGTAATCCAGGAGAGTTTAACTCTTGGAAAAAAAGCGTAGATCGTATCCTTCAGATCTACGAGCCCCTAAAAGGAACGCCAAAATACTACGGCATCCTTAATGTTATAAGAAACAAAGTTGTGGGCAACGCATATATTGCTCTCGAATCTTTCAATACACCATTGGATTGGAAGGCTATTTCAAGATGCCTTACTCTCCATTACGCCGATAAGCGAGATTTAAGTACTCTCGAGTACCAAATGACCTCTCTAGTGCAGGCCAACCTCACTATTCAAGAATTCTACCAACACGTCTATTCCCATCTCTCCCTTATCCTCAATAAGCTCGGATGCATGGAAGTCGGTGCAGAATCTATGCATTTACTTACCCGCACATACCGTGATAAAGCCCTCGACACTTTCATACGAGGACTGAAAGGTGATCTACCAAGATTGCTTGGAATCAGAGAGCCAGTAGATCTTCCCCAGGCTCTTCACTTGTGCCTAAAATTGGAGAACCAAAGCTGTCGTTCCCATTACGCAATGAATAGCAATAGCGCAAATAGGAAGCCTCATGACTTCCGACCACCTCTACCACCCAAAAAACCAGCCAATGAATTTTACCCCCAGTTGGCATACATGCCAAGACCTCAGATGCAAGCCCAGAATGTTGCGTATCACTATCGCCCTCAACCTACCTTTAGCAATTTCCAAAATAATCAACCAAATAGACCATTTGGTCAACAAACCCCTTTCAAGCCTCAACTTCCACGTCCAGAACCAATGGACGTCGACAAATCCCTACATTCAAGAGTGGTAAACTATATGAATAGACCACAAGCCAATAATGGTGTGAAGAGACAATCAAACTCCTCACAACAAGTACCCCTAAAACAGCAGAGGAATTTCTACGTAGAGACAAGTGAGCAAGATTACAAGCAAGACCACCAACAAAACTACCAACAAGATCCACAATACATCACTGACCAATACTATCAACCAAACTGGACTCCTACTGCACAGGAGTACGAGACAGCATTAACAGCAGAAGAAAATGGACAATCAGTCCAGGAATACGCTAAGGGATGCTCATATCCTGAAAAGCAGGACCATATTGATATCCTTTTTTTAGAATGAAAAGTTCTTCGTTACCCTACGTCGAATGTAGAACGAAGAACGGGAAAATTCTTAAAATGTTGATCGATACAGGATCGAGCAAAAACTATATCCAACCCTGTCATGTCCCAAAGAAAATACCCAACGACGAACCCTTCATCGCGAACTCTATTGCCGGACAGGTTGCAATTACCCACCATACCATCATTAATATATTTGGCAAGAATGACACAACTTTGAAATTCTTCTTACTTCCCACATTAAAATCCTTTGACGGAATAATAGGAAATGACAGTCTTAAGGACCTTTGTTCAACAATAAATATACGCGACGATACCCTGACATTAGGTAATGGCCTAAGAATAAAAATTAAACAAAAACTTTCTCCAACCGTTAATAAAATTGACATTAGAACTGACCATATGACAGCTACACAAAAACAACACATACACCATTTGACTAGACGTTATCCACATCTTTTTTCAGAGCCCGATGAAAAATTAACATACACCACTACAGTAGTAGGAGAAATCAGGACCTCCTCTGATAACCCAGTCTATACAAGATCCTACCCATACCCCCTTGCTATGAGAGACTTCGTAACAAAAGATATAGGAAATCTACTAAAAGATGGAATCATCAGACCATCCCGTTCACCATATAACTCACCCGTGTGGGTTGTGCCAAAAAAAATTGATGCATCAGGACAAAGAAAATATAGACTAGTAATAGATTACAGAAAACTTAACACTCAAACAATAGCTGACAGATACCCAATCCCAGAAGTCAATGAGGTTATCTCACAGCTGGGAAACAACAAATATTTTTCCGTTCTCGACCTGAAAAGTGGCTTCCATCAGATTCCATTAAAAGAATCAGACATTGAAAAGACAGCATTTTCGATTAACAACGGGAAGTACGAATTCACAAGACTTCCGTTCGGACTAAAGAACGCACCTTCTATTTTCCAGCGCGCACTCGACGATATATTGAAGGAGCACATAGGAAAAATATGTTATGTCTACATAGATGATATAATAGTGTTTGGCAAAGACGAACAAAGCCATCTTCAAAACGTCGAAAAAATTTTTCATACGCTAGAAAAAGCGAACATGAAAGTCCAGCTCGACAAGTGCGAATTTTTTCGTCAAGAGGTCGAATTTTTAGGATTTATCATATCCCCCACAGGTATAAAGACCAATCCCGCTAAAGTAAAAGCCATTCAAGAATTCCCATGTCCACGAACATTGAAAAACCTAAGATCTTTTCTTGGCCTCTCGGGCTATTATCGACGCTTCATCAGAGATTACGCTAAGCTAGCAAATCCTCTGACCTCGCTTTTAAGAGGGGAAGATGGACATGCGTCCAAAAATTCTTCCAACAAAAAGCCGGTTGTGTTCGATAACGACGCTATTGATGCCTTCAATAAAATAAAATTAGCATTAACATCGCAAGAAGTCATACTATCGTACCCTAATTTCAAAGAAGAATTCCACCTCACCACAGACGCTTCAAACTACGCTTTAGGTGCCGTCCTTGAAAAATCGGGGAAACCGATAACTTTCATATCTCGATCACTAAATAAAACTGAGGAGAATTACGCCGCAAATGAAAAAGAAATGCTGGCAATAATTTGGGCCCTCACTTCCTTACGAAACTACTTATATTGATCTGCAAAGGTTGTAATTTTCACCGATCACCAGCCACTCACTTTTGCATTGAGCAATAAAAACCACAATGGAAAAATGAAAAGATGGAAGTGTATCCTGGAAGAATACAACTATGAGATGAAGTACAAGCCCGGAAAAACAAACGTTGTTGCAGATGCACTATCAAGACCGCCACAAACTGACATTAACACCCTCACAACTACAGAACATAGCAACGAAAGCTCCTCACACCCTCTCATTCCTGCTACTGAAGCCCCCATAAATGCTTTTAAGAATCAATTGTTTCTAATGTTTGGCAACGAGGATAGCTACTCGTTCCAGTTACCTTTCCCTACTTTCCACAGACATACAATTACAAAGCCAAACTTTTCTACACAGGACATCATTGATATATTTAAAAGATATTTAGATCCAGCCCTCGTCAACGGTCTGTACACTACAGAAGGGTTGATGGGTAAAATTCAGGAAATATTTCCTCTCCACTTTAGTAATGTTAAAATCCGTTACACACAAACTCTACTTCAGGACGTCACATCAGAAACAGAACAGGAGCAAATTATAATCGAAGAACATCAACGAGCTCACAGAAACAGCCGCGAAAATAAAACCCAAATTTTACGTAAATTCTACTTTCCAAGAATGTATGCGAAAATCGAACAATTTGTAAAAAAATGTTCAACTTGTGCGTCCAAAAATACGATAGGCATCCAGCGAAACCGCAAATTCAGCCGACCCCCATTCCTCAGTCTTCAGGTGAAATAGTTCACATTGACATATATTCCACTGAGAAAAAATTAATACTTACCGCAATTGATAAATTCTCTAAATACGCCCAGGTTAAAATGATACCTTCTAGAGCAATAGAGCATATTAAAGATCCGATTCGAGAACTAAAGATCGCATTTGGAATACCAAGACTCGTAGTAATTGATAACGAAAAATCTCTTAACTCTGCCTCAATCTCATCCTTACTTAAGGATGAAATGTCCATTAACGTCCACACCACACCACCGTACAGTAGCACAAGTAACGGTCAGGTAGAAAGATTCCACAGCACACTTTCAGAAATAATGAGATGTCTCAAAAGCAATCAGCCTACAATAACATTCGAAGAACTTCTATTTAAATCGGTACAGGAATACAATTCGTCGATTCACTCAACCACAAAGAACAAACCCATAGAGATATTTTTCGGAAATAGACTTTACAATAACCCACAACAATTAGAACAGAAAAGGCAAGAAAACATTGCCTTACTCAGGAAAAAACAAGAACAGGATCTCTCGTATCACAACAAAAACAGACCTGAAAATAAAGATTTCCCCATAGGAGAAATAATCTATGTTAAAATTAACAAGAGACTAGGTTCCAAGCTAACTCCAAAGTATAAAAAGGAGGAAGTCTTGGAAAATCACAGGACAACAGTTAAAACAGTATCAGGACGAACAATTCACAAATCTCTAATAAAAACCTAATTAAATTTCCAGGCAAAATAGACCTCTACAAACTTCTTATTCTCCTCATTACTACTACTACGTCTTCCTCAGATGTTCGAATTCTAGACTACAACAAATCCCAACTAGTAACAATAGACAATGGACAAGCGAAAATACAAGACGGAACATTTAGACTTATTCACCTCATCGACTTAGAAAATTACGAGCAATTTTTGACAGAGACATATGAAGAGATAAATAACCAAATCCCTAACGATCACTTCCTATATCCTCTCCTCAAACATGAAACCATTCAAACCCTTGAAATCCTAAATACACTTAAACCCTCTAACATCAATTATAAAACTAGAAGATCCATTGATATATTGGGAACGGCATGGAAATACTTAGCCGGATCTCCCGACCACGAAGATTTAAACATAATAACCAATAATTTAAATAATCAAAACGAAAATAATAATGAGCAAGTAGTAATTAATAATCTATTTGAAAAACGAATAAATAACATAACTAATATAGTTAATAGAATGATAAACACTATTAGAAAAGAAGAAAATGTTGTAACGGAAATCATAATAAATTTGCAAAATAGAATTAGGTTAATTAAGGAAGAATTAATAAATATAAAATATGCCATCCAATAGGCAAAAGAAAATATATTGAACTCTGTAATACTAAGCAAAGAAGAAATAGAATTGTCAATCAACAAGATGAAAAAGGAAAAAATACCATTTAAAAGTGCCGAAGAAGCACTAGAAATATCACAAATAAATGTAGTAAGTAAAGGAATGAAAATTTTATACATGGTTAAAATACCGCTGACACTGAAAGAAATATTTAGAAGAATTATCATACGACCTGTAAAAAGGGCAAAAAATACTATAATAAAAACTGAGTATAATGAAATACTAAAAGGAAAATATTCACTGTACGGAATAAAAAATGTTTGTGAAAGTTATAATGATCTAACGATCTGTAAAGAAACAAATGTTATAGATTTAAGTAAAGACTTATGTGTAGCTAGAATAATAAATAGTTTAAATTCGACTTGTTCGACAACGAACGGCCATCACATCCCTACCTTAGAAGAAATCAAACCCGGAGAAATATTGCTAAACCGGTTCGAAGGCGAAGTGCAAACTGATAAAGTATCTCAACCAATCAATGGAACGCATGTGATAATATTTAACAATGCAACAATAAAAATAAACGGCGAAACATTCGAAAATGTTGAAGCAAGACCAATTGAAACCATTCCCGCAATACTACAGCCAACTCCATTAGAAAAAGACCACATCGAATTACTCTCCTTAGAAGCTTTAAAGACCTGCACATCAAAAACACGCATCAAATCAATTCTATTAAAAAAAGCGACACTCTCTGTCGGAAGTTTCACAACGGCAGCATTCCTAATAATCATAATACTTATTTTTTTCCTAAGGAAACGATCCGTGGAAATACGATATGTAGAAGAAGAAATAGCAAAGCCAGTACAATCTATTACGAATCAAGAAGTTAGCCAATCAAGTCAAGAAAATCATATTCCAACATATGAGAGTTTTAACAATTTGCCATTCTAATAATGATCGAGGACGCTCACACTTAAAGGGGAAGAGTTAAGGCAACCGCTTACCAAGTTGACCCTTACCAACGGCCTGCACGCGCAACTTCATTAAATGCTTCATCATCGGTTTAATTGTAACAAACGACAGTCAGCAACAAGCACAGTAAACAACAGTCAGCAACCATCGCAGTAAACAACAATCAGCAATAGTTCGATTTTGGGCAATAACAAGAAATAGGGCACACATGCAAATGCAACGTGACGTATGGCCAATGATAGGTGTAATTTTAAGTTAAGACATTCATTGTAATTATTCTTAAGTTGAATCACAACCAATAAATATGAAAGCGGACACAAGTCCGCTACCTTTTTAAAAATATAAAACGTACTATAAAACGTTAATTTATATAGTATATATCTCATACAACCGATTGTTCAGATAAGAAACTTTTCGCAATTTCTACCCCATTTTAACAGCTATAAGCTTCAAATTTCACCGATTGCTTACGTATATAGTATGTATTGTTGTGTCAAAAAATCATAGAGATCGGTGATATATATAATATATATATGATGGTATATATAGTATATATATATAGTATATATATATTTTTTTTGCGATTTCGGCCTCATTTTAACAGCTATAAGCTTCAAATTTCACCAAATGCTTACGTGTATAGCATATATTGATGTCTGAAAAAATCACTGAGATCGGTGGTATACATAGTATATATCTCATACAACCGATTGTTCAGATAAGAAACTTTGCGCAATTTCTGCCCCGTTTTAACAGCTAGAAGCTTCAAATTTCACAAAATGCTTACGTATATAGCATATATTGTTGACTGAAAAAATCATAGAGATCGGTGGTGTATATATTATATACCTCATATAAACTGTAATTTTTGCCCCTTTTTTTACGGCTAGAAGCTTCAAAATTCTTCAAATTTCATGAAATAGTTACGTTTACGTCATATGTTTTTGAAAGACGTGATTCGTAGTCATAGTTTTTACATGCAGACCACAAAAAACGTGAAGCTTGGCATCCTCGCACAGATTACCTACCTATTTTTTATTTTATATTTATCTTAAAAATCGTTTAGATATGTTAAAATTTCACCAAATGCTTACGTGTATAGCATATATTGTTGTCTGAGAAAATCATAGATACCGGTGGTATATATAGTATATATCTCATACAACCGATTGTTCAGATAAGAAACTTTGCGCAATTTCTTCCCCATTTAACAGCTAGAAGCTTCAAATTTCACCAAATGCTTACGTGTATAGCATATATTGTTGTCTGAAAAAATCATTGAGATCGGTGATATATATAGTATATATCTCATACAACCGATTGTTCAGATAAGAAACTGTGCGCAATTTCTGCCCCTTTTTAACAGCTAGACGCTTCAAATTTCACCATATGCTTACGTATATGGCATATATTGTTGTCTGAAAAAATCATAGAGATCGGTGGTATATATATTATATACCCCATATAAACTCTAATTTTTGCCCCCCTTTTACGGCTAGAAGCTTCAAAATTCATCAAATTTCATCAAATAGTTACGTTTACGTCATATATTGTTGAAATACGTGATTCGTAGTCATAGTTTTTACACGCAGACCACAAAAAACCTGAAACTTTGCATCCTCACACAAAGTACCTACCTGTTTTTATACCTTTCATGAAAATGAAATGGTATATTAATTTCGTCACGAAACCGAAAATTGTAAGTCCTTAAAGGAAAATAGATAGACCCACCATTAAGTATACCGAAATAATCAGGTTGAAGAGCTGAGTTGATTTAGCCATGTCCGTCTGTCCGTCTGTCTCTTTGTATGCAAACTAGTCCCTCAATTTTTGAGATATCTTGATAAAATTTGGTGAGCGGGTGTATTTGGGTGTCCGATTAGACATTTGTCGGAACCGACCGGATCGGACCACTATAGCATATATCCTCCATACAACCGATTTTTCAGAAAAAGAGGATTTTTGTAATATCTTACCCAATTTAACAGATTGAAGCTTCAAACTTCACCATATACTATCGTATATTGCACATATTGTTGCCTGAAAAAATTTATGAGATCGGTCGTATATATAGTATATATCCCCCACAACCGATTGTTCAGATAAGGAACTTTTCGTAATTACTGCCCTATTTTAAGAGCTAGAGGCTTCAAATTTCAGCGAATGCTTACGTATATAGCATATATTATTGTCTGAAAAAATCATAAAGATCGGTGGTATATATAGTATATATATGGTGGTATATATAGTATATATATATAGTATATATATATATATATTTTCGCAAATTTTAGCCCCATTTCAACAGCTAGAAGCTTCAAATTTCACCGAATATTTACATATATAGCATATATTGTTGTCTGAAAAAATCATAGAGATCGGTTGTATATATAGTATATATCTCATACAACCGATTGTTCAGATAAGAAACTTTTCGCAATTTCTACCCCATTTTAACAGCTATAAGCTTCAAATTTCACCGATTGGTTACGTATATAGCATATATTGTTGTCTGAAAAAATCATAGAGATCGGTTGTATATATAGTATATATCTCATACAACCGATTGTTCAGATAAGAAACTTTTCGCAATTTCTACCCCATTTTAACAGCTATAAGCTTCAAATTTCACTGATTGCTTACGTATATAGCATATATTGTTGTCTGAAAAAATCATAGAGATCGGTTGTATATATAGTATATATCTCATACAACCGATTGTTCAGATAAGAAACTTTTCGCAATTTCTACCCCATTTTAACAGCTAGAAGCTTCAAATTTCACCAACTGCTTACGTGTATAGCATATATTGATGTCTGAAAAAATCATTGAGATCGGTGGTATACATAGTATATATCTCATACAACCGATTGTTCAGATAAGAAACTTTGCGCAATTTCTGCCCCGTTTTAACAGTTAGGAGCTTCAAATTTCACAAAATGCTTTCGTATATAGCATATATTGTTGTCTGAAAAAATCATAGAGATCGGTGGTATATATATTATATACTTCATATAAACTGTCATATTGACCCCTTTTTTACGGCTAGAAGCTTCAAGATTCATCAAATTTCATCAAATAGTTACGTTTACGTCATATATTTTTGAAATACGTGATTCGTAGCCATAGTTTTTACATGCAGACCACAAAAAACGTGAAGCTTTGCATCCTCACACAGATTACCTACCTATTTTTTATTTTATATTTATCTTAAAAATCGTTTAGATATGTTCAAATTTCACCAAATGCTTACGTGTATAGCATATATTGTTGTCTGAGAAAATCATATATACCGGTGGTATATATAGTATATATCCCATACAACCGATTGTTCAGATAAGAAACTTTGCGCAATTTCTTCCCCATTTTAACAGTTATAAGCTTCAAATTTCACCGATTGCTTACGTATATAGTATGTATTGTTGTGTCAAAAATCATTGAGATCGGTGGTACACATAGTATATATCTCATACAACCGATTGTTCAGATAAGAAACTTTGCGCAATTTCTGCCCCGTTTTAACAGTTAGAAGCTTCAAATTTCACAAAATGCTTATATTGTTGTCTGAAAAAATCATAGAGATCGGTCGTATATATATTATATACTTCATATAAACTGTCATTTTGACCCCTTTTTTACGGCTAGAATCTTCAAAATTCATCAACTTTCATCAAATAGTTACGTTTTCGTCATATATTTTTGAAATACGTGATTCGTAGTCATAGTTTTTACACGCAGACCACAAAAAACCTGAAACTTTGCATCCTCACACGAAGTACCTACCTGTTTTTATACCTTTCATGAAAATGAAATGGTATATTAATTTCGTCACGAAACCGAAAATTGTAAGTCCTTAAAGGAAAATAGATAGACCCACCATTAAGCATAGCGAAATAATCAGGTTGAAGAGCTGAGTTGATTTAGCCATGTCCGTCTGTCCGTCTGTCCGTCTGTCTGTTTGTATGCAAACTAGTCCCTCAATTTTTGAGATATCTTGATAAAATTTGGTGAGCAGGTGTATTTAGGTGTCCGATTAGACATTTGTCGGAACCGACCGGATCGGACCACTATAGCATATATCCTCCATACAACCGATTTTTCAGAAAAAGAGGATTTTTGTAATATCTTACCCAATTTAACAGATTGAAGCTTCAAACTTTACCATATACTTTCGTATATTGCACATATTGTTGCCTGAAAAAATTTATGAGATCGGTCGTATATATAGTATATATCCCCCACAACCGATTGTTCAGATAAGGAACTTTTCGTAATTACTGCCCTATTTTAAGAGCTAGAGGCTTCAAATTTCAGCGAATGCTTACGTATATAGCATATATTGTTGTCTAAAAAATCATAAAGATCGGTGGTATATATAGTATATATATGGTGGTATATATAGCAAATTTTAGCCCCATTTTAACAGCTAGAAACTTCAAATTTCACCGAATATTTACTTATATAGCATATATTGTTGTCTGAAAAAATCATAGAGATCGGTTGTATATATAGTATATACCTCATACAACCGATTGTTCAGATAAGAAACTTTTCGCAATTTCTACCCCATTTTAACAGCTATAAGCTTCAAATATCACCGATTGCTTACGTATATAGCATATATTGTTGTCTGAAAGAATCATAGAGATCGGTTGTATATATAGTATATATCTCATACAACCGATTGTTCAGATAAGAAACTTTTCGCAATTTCTACCCCATTTTAACAGCTATAAGCTTCAAATTTCACTGATTGCTTACGTATATAGCATATATTGTTGTCTGAAAAAATCATAGAGATCGGTTGTATATATAGTATATATCTCATACAACCGATTGTTCAGATAAGAAACTTTTCGCAATTTCTACCCCATTTTAACAGCTAGAAGCTTCAAATTTCACCAACTGCTTACGTGTATAGCATATATTGATGTCTGAAAAAATCATTGAGATCGGTGGTATACATAGTATATATCTCATACAACCGATTGTTCAGATAAGAAACTTTGCGCAATTTCTGCCCCGTTTTAACAGTTAGAAGCTTCAAATTTCACAAAATACTTTCGTATATACATATATTGTTGTCTGAAAAAATCATAGAGATCGGTGGTATATATATTATATACTTCATATAAACTGTCATATTGACCCCTTTTTTACGGCTAGAAGCTTCAAGATTCATCAAATTTCATCAAATAGTTACGTTTACGTCATATATTTTTGAAATACGTGATTCGTAGCCATAGTTTTTACATGCAGACCACAAAAAACGTGAAGCATTGCATCCTCACACAGATTACCTACCTATTTTTATACCTTTCATGAAAATGAAATGGTATATTAATTTCGTCACGAAACCGAAAATTGTAAGTCCTTAAAGGAAAATAGATAGACCCACCATTAAGTATACCGAAATAATCAGGTTGAAGAGCTGAGTTGATTTAGCCATGTCCGTCTGTCCGTCTGTCCGTCTGTCCGTTTGTCTGTTTGTATGCAAACTAGTCCCTCAATTTTTGAGATATCTTGATAAAATTTGGTGAGCAGGTGTATTTGGGTGTCCGATTAGACATTTGTCGGAACCGACCGGATCGGACCACTATAGCATATATCCTCCATACAACCGATTTTTCAGAAAAAGAGGATTTTTGTAATATCTTACCCAATTTAACAGATTGAAGCTTCAAACTTCACCATATACTTTCATATATTGCACATATTGTTGCCTGAAAAACTTTATGAGATCGGTCGTATATATAGTATATATCCCCCACAACCGATTGTTCAGATAAGGAACTTTTCGTAATTACTGCCCTATTTTAAGAGCTAGAGGCTTCAAATTTCAGCGAATGTTTACGTATATAGCATATATTGTTGTCTGAAAAAATCATAAAGATCGGTGGTATATATAGTATATATGTATATGGTGGTATATATAGTATATATATATAGTATATATATATATATTTTCGCAAATTTTAGCCCCATTTTAACAGCTAGAAGCTTCAAATTTCACCGAATATTTACTTATATAGCATATATTGTTGTCTGAAAAAATCATAGAGATCGGTTGTATATATAGTATATATCTCATACAACCGATTGTTCAGATAAGAAACTTTTCGCAATTTCTACCCCATTTTAACAGCTATAAGCTTCACATTTCACCGATTGGTTACGTAGATAGCATATATTGTTGTCTGAAAAAATCATAGAGATCGGTTGTATATATAGTATATATCTCATACAACCGATTGTTTAGATAAGAAACTTTTCGCAATTTCTACCCCATTTTAACAGCTATAAGCTTCAAATTTCACTGATTGCTTACGTATCTAGCATATATTGTTGTCTGAAAAAATCATAGAGATCGGTTGTATATATAGTATATATCTCATACAACCGATTGTTCAGATAAGAAAATTTTCGCAATTTCTACCCCATTTTAACAGCTATAAGCTTCAAATTTCACCGATTGCTTACGTATATAGTATGTATTGTTGTGTCAAAAAATCATAGAGATCGGTGATATATATAATATATATATGATGGTATATATGGTATATATATATAGTATATATATATAGTATATATATATTTTTTTACGATTTCGGCCCCATTTTAACAGCTAGAAGCTTCAAATTTCACCAACTGCTTACGTGTATAGCATATATTGATGTCTGAGAAAATCATAGATACCGGTGGTATATATAGTATATATCCCATACAACCGATTGTTCAGATAAGAAACTTTGCGCAATTTCTTCCCCATTTTAACAGTTATAAGCATCAAATTTCACCGATTGCTTACGTATATAGTATGTATTGTTGTGTCAAAAAATCATAGAGATCGGTGATATATATAATATATATATGATGGTATATATAGTATATATATATAGTATATATATATAGTATATATATATTTTTTTACGATTTCGGCCCCATTTTAACAGCTAGAAGCTTCAAATTTCACCAACTGCTTACGTGTATAGCATATATTGATGTCTGAAAAAATCATTGAGATCGGTGGTACACATAGTATATATCTCATACAACCGATTGTTCAGATAAGAAACTTTGCGCAATTTCTGCCCCGTTTTAACAGCTATAAGCTTCAAATTTCACTGATTGCTTACGTATATAGCATATATTGTTGTCTGAAAAAATCTTAGAGATCGGTTGTATATATAGTATATATCTCATACAACCGATTGTTCAGATAAGAAACTTTTCGCAATTTCTACCCCATTTTAACAGCTAGAAGCTTCAAATTTCACCAACTGCTTACATGTATAGCATATATTGATGTCTGAAAAAATCATTGAGATCGGTGGTATACATAGTATATATCTCATAAAACCGATTGTTCAGATAAGAAACTTTGTACAATTTCTGCCCCGTTTTAACAGTTAGAAGCTTTAAATTTCACAAAATACTTTCGTATATAGCATATATTGTTGTCTGAAAAAATCATAGAGATCGGTGGTATATATATTATATACTTCATATAAACTGTCATATTGACCCCTTTTTTACGGCTAGAAGCTTCAAGATTCATCAAATTTCATCAAATAGTTACGTTTACGTCATATATTTTTGAAATACGTGATTCGTAGCCATAGTTTTTACATGCAGACCACAAAAAACGTGAAGCATTGCATCCTCACACAGATTACCTACCTATTTTTTATTTTATATTTATCTTAAAAATCGTTTAGATATGTTCAAATTTCACCAAATGCTTACGTGTATAGCATATATTGTTGTCTGAGAAAATCATAGATACCGGTGGTATATATAGTATATATCCCATACAACCGATTGTTCAGATAAGAAACTTTGCGCAATTTCTTCCCCATTTTAACACCGATTTCTTACGTATATAGTCACCGATTGCTTACGTATATAGTATGTGTTGTTGTGTCAAAAAATCATAGAGATCGGTGATATATATAATATATATATGATGGTATATATAGTATATATATATAGTATATATATTTTTTTTTTACGATTTCGGCCCCATTTTAACAGCTAGAAGCTTCAAATTTCAACAACTGCTTACGTGTATAGCATATATTGATGTCTGAAAAAATCATTGAGATCGGTGGTACACATAGTATATATCTCATACAACCGATTGTTCAGATAAGAAACTTTGCGCAATTTCTGCCCCGTTTTAACAGTTAGAAGCTTCAAATTTCACAAAATGCTTACGTATATAGCATATATTGTTGTCTGAAAAAATCATAGAGATCGGTCGTATATATATTATATACTTCATATAAATTGTCATTTTGACCCCTTTTTTACGGCTGTAGATCTGTTCACTATATATTTCTTATCTTATACATCCGATTATTCGGAGATTACGAACGGGATAAGATTATTGTTCAGCCCCATTCATGAAAGGTATGAAGTCTTCGGCACAGCCGAAGACAGTCCCGTTCTTACTTGTTTATTTTATATTTATCTTAAAAATCGTTTAGATATGTTCAAATTTCACCAAATGCCTACGTGTATAACATATATTGTTGTCTGAAAAAATCATTGAGATCGGTGGTATATATCTCATACAACCGATTGTTGAGATAAGAAACTGTGCGCAATTTCTGCCCCTTTTTAACAGCTAGGCGCTTCAAAAATCACCATATGCTTACGTATATAGCATATATTGTTGTCTGAAAAAATCATAGAGATCGGTGCTATATATATTATATACCCCATATAAACTCTAATTTTTGCCCCCTTTTTACGGCTAGAAGCTTCAAAATTCAACAAATTTCATCAAATAGTTACGTTTACGTCATATATTGTTGAAACACGTGATTCGTAGTCATAGTTTTTACACGCAGACCACAAAAAACCTGAAACGTTGCATCCTCACACAAAGTACCTACCTGTTTTTTATTTTATATTTATCTTAAAAATCGTTAAGGTATGTAGATCTGTTCACTATATATTTCTTATCTTATACATCCGATTATTCGGAGATTACGAGCGGGATAAGATTATTGTTCAGCCCCATTCATGAAAGGTATGAAGTCTTCGGCACAGCCGAAGACAGTCCCGTTTTTACTTGTTCCGGTTGGTTCTGCTCAACTACGCATAGGGATTACATAAAAAAGGATATCTCTAACTCGAACGAAATCAATTCAGAGTATTGTAGACAGATTCTGATGAAGAATTACGGTGTTAGCTTCCTTTCTCTCGGATACCTAGCTATTTCTACAATGTTCATTACAAACAAGATAATGCGATAACTTGCTTCCAGAGCATTAGCTTGAAAGGAGGACACTTAGCTTCGTATGTCTTTAGCGTGGAACGTACCTATTTGCCTACATTGCAGGTCTTCTAATAAATAATATGCATTACCGATTTTATCTTTAATTCGTGCTTTTAGAAACGATGGACTGAGTTTCGCATTGATGTTTTTCTCGAAGTTGCTTTGGGAAAAGTTCCTACGGAAAACTTCTTGTCCTACCCTAAAGGATACAGGCTTCGATCGGAGATCATATTGTTGCTTGTTTTGTTCGTATGCTTTAGTCATCCTTTCCTTTAATTTTGTTCTCATTAGGGAAAGTTCATCGTCGCGGGACAGTCTGGTGGTCGGCTCATCCAACTGCGGAAGTTTTCTCAAGAGTTCGTAGGAGGACCCATGTGTTATCATGTCGAAACCGAACAAGGCATGATAGGGTGAACAGTGTAATGCTTGGTGTAGGGAATTTCGGAGCGCGCAACTAATGGCACTTATATTTCTGTCCCATTCACGGTGATCGGCTTTCATATATGACCTGATACCAGCTATCAAAGAACGATTTACACGTTCAGAAGCGTTTGATTGGGGAGAATACAAAGCTGTGAAAACATGCTTTACGCCATGTTCCGTAAGGAAGGCTTCAAAATCATTAGATTTAAATTGAGAACCATTGTCGCTAACAATAATTTCCGGTGTCCCGTAAACGCAGAAAATCTGAGTTTTTAAAAACTGTACGATGAGATTGGTAGTAAATTTTTTTAATGGACAAAGCCAGTGAAATTTAGATAAATGGTCCATTACAATAAGTAAACCAATATTACCTGACTTACTTCTTGGGTAAGGTCCTAAAATGTCGACATATAGCCGTTGTTCAGATAAGAAACTTTGTACAATTTCTGCCCCGTTTTAACAGTTAGAAGCTTTAAATTTCACAAAATACTTTCGTATATAGCATATATTGTTGTCTGAAAAAATCATAGAGATCGGTGGTATATATATTATATACTTCATATAAACTGTCATATTGACCCCTTTTTTACGGCTAGAAGCTTCAAGATTCATCAAATTTCATCAAATAGTTACGTTTACGTCATATATTTTTGAAATACGTGATTCGTAGCCATAGTTTTTACATGCAGACCACAAAAAACGTGAAGCATTGCATCCTCACACAGATTACCTACCTATTTTTTATTTTATATTTATCTTAAAAATCGTTTAGATATGTTCAAATTTCACCAAATGCTTACGTGTATAGCATATATTGTTGTCTGAGAAAATCATAGATACCGGTGGTATATATAGTATATATCCCATACAACCGATTGTTCAGATAAGAAACTTTGCGCAATTTCTTCCCCATTTTAACACCGATTTCTTACGTATATAGTCACCGATTGCTTACGTATATAGTATGTGTTGTTGTGTCAAAAAATCATAGAGATCGGTGATATATATAATATATATATGATGGTATATATAGTATATATATATAGTATATATATATTTTTTTTACGATTTCGGCCCCATTTTAACAGCTAGAAGCTTCAAATTTCAACAACTGCTTACGTGTATAGCATATATTGATGTCTGAAAAAATCATTGAGATCGGTGGTACACATAGTATATATCTCATACAACCGATTGTTCAGATAAGAAACTTTGCGCAATTTCTGCCCCGTTTTAACAGTTAGAAGCTTCAAATTTCACAAAATGCTTACGTATATAGCATATATTGTTGTCTGAAAAAATCATAGAGATCGGTCGTATATATATTATATACTTCATATAAATTGTCATTTTGACCCCTTTGTTACGGCTGTAGATCTGTTCACTATATATTTCTTATCTTATACATCCGATTATTCGGAGATTACGAACGGGATAAGATTATTGTTCAGCCCCATTCATGAAAGGTATGAAGTCTTCGGCACAGCCGAAGACAGTCCCGTTCTTACTTGTTTATTTTATATTTATCTTAAAAATCGTTTAGATATGTTCAAATTTCACCAAATGCCTACGTGTATAACATATATTGTTGTCTGAAAAAATCATTGAGATCGGTGGTATATATCTCATACAACCGATTGTTCAGATAAGAAACTGTGCGCAATTTCTGCCCCTTTTTAACAGCTAGGCGCTTCAAATTTCACCATATGCTTACGTATATAGCATATATTGTTGTCTGAAAAAATCATAGAGATCGGTGCTATATATATTATATACCCCATATAAACTCTAATTTTTGCCCCCTTTTTACGGCTAGAAGCTTCAAAATTCATCAAATTTCATCAAATAGTTACGTTTACGTCATATATTGTTGAAACACGTGATTCGTAGTCATAGTTTTTACACGCAGACCACAAAAAAACCTGAAACGTTGCATCCTCACACAAAGTACCTACCTGTTTTTTATTTTATATTTATCTTAAAAATCGTTAAGGTATGTAGATCTGTTCACTATATATTTCTTATCTTATACATCCGATTATTCGGAGATTACGAGCGGGATAAGATTATTGTTCAGCCCCATTCATGAAAGGTATGAAGTCTTCGGCACAGCCGAAGACAGTCCCGTTTTTACTTGTTCCGGTTGGTTCTGCTCAACTACGCATAGGGATTACATAAAAAAGGATATCTCTAACTCGAACGAAATCAATTCAGAGTATTGTAGACAGATTCTGATGAAGAATTACGGTGTTAGCTTCCTTTCTCTCGGATACCTAGCTATTTCTACAATGTTCATTACAAACAAGATAATGCGATAACTTGCTTCCAGAGCATTAGCTTGAAAGGAGGACACTTAGCTTCGTATGTCTTTAGCGTGGAACGTACCTATTTGCCTACATTGCAGGTCTTCTAATAAATAATATGCATTACCGATTTTATCTTTAATTCGTGCTTTTAGAAACGATGGACTGAGTTTCGCATTGATGTTTTTCTCGAAGTTGCTTTGGGAAAAGTTCCTACGGAAAACTTCTTGTCCTACCCTAAAGGATACAGGCTTCGATCGGAGATCATATTGTTGCTTGTTTTGTTCGTATGCTTTAGTCATCCTTTCCTTTAATTTTGTTCTCATTAGGGAAAGTTCATCGTCGCGGGACAGTCTGGTGGTCGGCTCATCCAACTGCGGAAGTTTTCTCAAGAGTTCGTAGGAGGACCCATGTGTTATCATGTCGAAACCGAACAAGGCATGATAGGGTGAACAGTGTAATGCTTGGTGTAGGGAATTTCGGAGCGCGCAACTAATGGCACTTATATTTCTGTCCCATTCACGGTGATCGGCTTTCATATATGACCTGATACCAGCTATCAAAGAACGATTTACACGTTCAGAAGCGTTTGATTGGGGAGAATACAAAGCTGTGAAAACATGCTTTACGCCATGTTCCGTAAGGAAGGCTTCAAAATCATTAGATTTAAATTGAGAACCATTGTCGCTAACAATAATTTCCGGTGTCCCGTAAACGCAGAAAATCTGAGTTTTTAAAAACTGTACGATGAGATTGGTAGTAAATTTTTTTAATGGACAAAGCCAGTGAAATTTAGATAAATGGTCCATTACAATAAGTAAACCAATATTACCTGACTTACTTCTTGGGTAAGGTCCTAAAATGTCGACATATAGCCGTTGGAAGGGTCTTTCTGAAATCGTTTGATTACCCATTGTCGCGTTTGGCGCTTTTGTCATTTTACAAGTATCGCATTTTTTTACATATTCTTTGACATCTTTTACCATTCCTGGCCAATAAAAATTCCTACGAAGTAAATCTAAGGTCTTAGCGATTCCACCATGAGCTGCAATCATGTCATCATGTGCCTGAGATTGTAAATCTCGACGCAGTTCTAGAGGAATCCAAAGTTTCCACGCATCTTGTTCCTTTTCCTCATTACCTTCGTAATGCTGAGTCCGAATATAAACGTATTTATCAACAATCTTTATATCTGGATACTTTTCCGAGTTTTGAAAAATGTTTGCTTTTAACTCTGCATAATCTTTGTCATTGAAATGTGAAGAATCAAGATCAATTTGTGGACCCATTTCTAACGCGTTCACTTCTTCGTGCATTCTAGAAAGGGCATCTGGTACTATATTATCTTTGCCTTTCCTGTGGCTGATAGTAAATTTAAAGCTTTGCAACTTTAAAACCCATCTAGCTAATCGACCACTTAATTTTGGTTGACGCATTAGCCATAGTAGACTCGAGTGATCAGTAATTACCTCGAATTCTTGCAATTCTAAATAACAGCGAAAACGTTCTATTGCCAGTACAGCAGCAAGACATTCACGCTCAGTTACGCTATAGTTGCGTTGTGCGGAGCTTATTTTTTTTGACATAAAGGCAACTGGACATTCATCACCACTTTCATTGAGCTGGACTAGGACAGCGCCAATACCAAAATCACTCGCGTCGCAGTGGACGAAAATTTTTTTTGTCAAAGTTCGGATTTTGCAAAACAGCAGCAGTAGTAAGCAGACGCTTCACTTTTTCGAATGCAGCTTGTCCTTCATTCGTCCACAGGAAGCTCTTTTTGGTCGAAAGGACCTCAGTGATCGGAAAAATGACTTCCGCGAAATTTTCAACAAATCGCCTGTACCACCCTGCTAAACCAAGAAATCCGCGTATTTGCTTGAATGATTTAGGCGTTGGCCAGTTAAGAATAGATTCTACTTTTTCTGGGTCTGTTGCAATGCCACCATTACCGATAATATAGCCAAGATATTTAAATTTTTTCACACAAAATTGACTTTTATTAATATTTATTGTTAAATTTGCTTTGCGAAATTGTTCTGCGACTCGTAACAAAACCGAAAGGTGGGATTCAAAAGTATCCGAAATAACACAGAGGTCATCTAGATATCCGAAGACACAATGTTTTAGGTCGGGTGCAATAATTTCATCCATTAATCTACACATGGTCTGTGCAGCATTACACAAACCGAATGGCATTACAATGAACTGGTACAGAGGCCGACCAGGTACCGTAAATGCAATCAGTGCCTTAGACCGTTCTGTAAGAGGTATCTGCCAGTAGGCATCTTTTAAATCAATTTTAGTTATGATGTGTGCTTTGGGCAACCGAGAAAATATACCTTCTATCGATGGGAGTGGATAAGCGTCCTTGCAGGTGACTTCGTTGAGTTTTTTAGCATCTTGGCATAAGCGAACTTTATTTGGCTTAATAACCATGCGCATTGGCGAGCTCCATGCGCTATTGGATTTTTCAATTATGCCTAAATCAAGCATTCTGTCTACTTCCTTGTATATGAGCTTCTCCACGGCTGGCGAAACGGGATAGAAGCGTTGCTTAACTGGCTTCGCATCACCCACGTCAATATCATGAGTAATTAAGCTTGTTTTACCTAAACCTTCATTTTCAAAGTTGGGAAAGAGAGCTTTAGCCGCTTCAAGCCGTCGACTTTGACCCTCGGTCAACAGACATGAATTGCAGTCGAAACTCCCAGTATCCGTGTCCTTCTCCGAATTATCTAAAGATACTTGAGAAATGATGTTTGGCGCTAGGCCAAAGGTTTTCCAGAAATCGACGCCTAAAATCAAATTTTGATCTAGCGACGGTATGACAAAAAGATTAAGTTTTTTTATCTGATTTTTATACTCGATATCAACGAGTATACTACCTTCCACGGGATGTGGTTTACCATCTGCTGTCTTGACATTCGAGTGTATTTTCTTAAATTGTGGCCAATCAGCTAAGTTTTCTTTTGCAAGTGACGAACCCACGCAGCTAATGTTTGCTCCAGTGTCCAGCAAGCTGAACACTGTGCGATTAAGGACTTTAACTTCCGCATAATAAAGCGAGTCTTTGTCGTTTAAAACTGCTGAAACCAGATATTTTTTCGTTTCGCGTAATGCTTTCTGTCTTCTGTCTTAATCGTAAGGTTGACCTCCGGGGTTTGCGATGAGAATCAAAACTCTGAGGAGTCTTTGAAGATGCGCGCTTTTGCCTGATTAATTGGGTAGGGGATTTTATCTGGTGCTTCAACTTTCTTCTTTCTTTCCAATGTTTTACAGGGCAAAGAAGCATCAAATCGTTGTGGTAAGCCTGAGCTAGCCGGTAAAGTGTGTGAGGTTTTTTGTAATATTATTGGTGTGACATTATTTTCTTCTCGAATGTCACCTTCGACGATTTTTTTGATCTCGCGAGACATATTTCGCACTGAGGCTTATAAACGTTTTTAGCTCCACAGCCGTAGCAAAAAACTTTGCGCTCTTGAACGCACATATCCCACGCGTGTCCTTGAGTATCGCAATTCCAACAAAAGAGCACATTTGGCGGTTTCGTTATAGCCGCAACCGAAGATGTGGGGTTTGCATCCAAGTCACCAGTTTCTTCCTCAACATCTTCTTCACGCAATGCTGCTACATTACGTCTGGACGGTACTATATGAGCTTGTGGCAATCGTCTATAGGACTCCTGGCTTAAAAGATTTTCGCGCGTTTGCACAAGTTTGCGGAGGTGTGCTATGGATTGAATGGGAATATATAAAAGTTCGTGCCGTATGTCTGACCTTAAATTTCTTGTGATCATTTCGATAAACTCCGATTCGTCAAAAGGAACGGGTAACCGATCCACAATTGAAGCGATGGATTCGTAGAACTGCTCAAAGTTCTCTCCAGGGCGTTGCTTTCGGTTCCTAATCTCTTCACGAATATCATAATTCGTACGATAATCTTTAAACTCGTACTTTAGCGCTGCACAAAATGCTGGCCATTCTATTCTAGGTACTTCTTTATGATATCGCCAAAACCATGATTTAGCTTTACCAGAAAGTATAATATGCAGGTTTTTGCAGACCGCTGAGAAATCATTATTTAATGTTAGAGCCGTAAGCGAGCGAATTCGGTATATAAATTCTTCTACACTCAGGCCTGTTGATGAACCGTCAAAACTAATGCGCCAGTTTTGAATGTTGATAGTTACTCTATCTGGCCTTAATAATCCTACATTGGTATTGGATCCCATTGGTAACTGATTAGATACTAGACTCTCCCCGATAGTGCCGTGTGGGATACCTGATTGGTTCGGTTGCAAATTCAGATTCGCGAGCAACCGTTGGACTGTCGTCTCGACCATTTGTCCAATATGTCGATAGTCAATTGCAGTTTGGTTTTGAATCGGCATAACGTTTTGGTTATACTGATTTTACTGATATGAGCGCGATTGAGCACTGTTTGGTGCCGAATGAGGTACGTTGTTATTCTCCTTAATGGTTGGTGAATTATGGACATTGGTTACGGGAGGGAAGATTTCGGTCATTTTCACTTAAGTTTGATACTTCTTCTGCATTTGCTGCATAAAGTCTACGATTAGGTCGTCTCATGTTATATCGTGGCACAGCTCCTTGAGCTTTACCTCTACCACGAGCTGAATTGTGGGAATTAGCCACTTGAGGTTGTTCTTGTGAGCTTGGCTTTAAATTAAGTTTTCTTATATCCCGTTGCTTGCAGGTTCGCCTGCAACAAGGGCATTCCTGAGAATCGCTTAGCCAATTTGTAATGCATTGGTTATGATAAACGTGATTGCACAGCGTTATCAAACAGTCTTGTCCGGGTTTCATGTCCTGAAGAAAAATTGGGCACGCACACATATCGTTATCAACAATAGCTGACAAATTCTCGTTGCTATGTACAACTGCCATTACATCAACGAAAACTTATAAAGAACTCAAGAAAAATAATTTTATTAACTTTAAATATTAATAACCTGTTACAATGTTTTCCGTAATTGGTATTTTGTGAAGGGTAAGTAAGAATATACCAGTGTACAAACAAGGGATATAAAGGATAGTTAACTGGGCTATGACTTGTGAGTTTACAATTGTTATAATTCCGCTGGTTTTGACTTAAGATATTGTTAGACTATACCTTGCTACCTGGAGCTAAAATCTAGTAAATCCGAAACAACAAATGTCTTTAAAATGTTTTCTTTTTTTAAACTTGGCAAACTCACTGATACCTGCCAAAATTTAGATGCACTTAGCTAAATCCCTAAAGGAGTTAAAAAGAAACTACAGAGAGCCAAGCGGTCGAAATCTGTCTGGTCTTTAATACGCCAGGCAGTCGAAGTTCCAGCGAGGATCTGTGATTTATTTTAATACCTCAGGTCTCTTAACAAAGTTATTTAAAGATTGGTATACTATGAAATCTTCATTTGATTTTATTACAAAGTTAGAAAAATACATAGCCACGGGCTGAAGCAACGATGTTGGCATTTTAACAGAAGTCGTTTTGTAACCCGAAGGTTGATAATGGATTTTTCTTGCCACACACCTGCCCCACACTTGGACGCCATTTTGTAATGGTATTGCTTATTTCCAAAAAAAGTTTTTTTTTATGGTTATATATATATTCTCGTTTGCCTCCACACTAGTGCGTATCTATTTTTGCCATATCAACGCTTTTTGTGGGTATAAAGTTGCGAATTGGAAGCTGACATTAAAGGGGTATGTCGTCTGCCTACATAAGATTATTTAAGGTTTTGATCCTTTGGAGCGAGGTCTTTCGGGGCCCGTCTTTGTGGCTAACAATCAGTGGTTGGGGGGTTCGCGACCACTTCCTTAAGATCTCCGTCATTACATTGCTATTACAGAGCCCCTATTTTTTTTGATTATTACAAAAATTATTTTATACCCGTGAATAATGTATTGGAAAAGATCTAATGATAAGGGTGGATGGTGTGATGGATTGAAATCGGATCATCTGAAAATACGGAAACTAAATATGTTCGTACACGGAAAGCTGCACTGGTGTAATTGCGCTCGCGCTTCCATGCCCTCCCTGCCTTGGCCTTTAAGCGCCTAAAATGTATGTTTATAAGGCCCCTTGGTTCAACTTACCCTTTCACACTATTACCCGGAAAACATTTGTTCCTAAATTAGCACTCCATGATTTTTATTTTTAGAGTTGAATGTTTAAATTCAACAGCCTTTCATCTTTACATATATTTTTGTTTTTTTTTTTTTTTTTGTTTTACTTTACAATATTGTTACATAAAGCATTCTTACTCTAATCGTATTAATCTAAAACTAATTTGGTAAAGAATTTACAAGAAGGTCCTGATAAAGGAATGCAAACGAAACGTTACAGAAATTCCAAAGCTAACGTTTGATTAAATTTATAGTAACCGTGTTTAATATAGTAATTTTCGGTATACAAATGTATCTTTCAAAAATAAGAAACCACCTTGAACCTAACAATAAGTTTATTTATTCAATTTACAATGTTTTCTAGAATACAATTAGATATGATTATATAATTGCTAACATGATTTTTTTGGTGGTATCCCAATCCCTGATCTACCTCAACATTGTTTATTGCACATATGTGCTCCGTGACCTACTTTTGGTTGTCATATGTATCAATGTAACAACATTATGCACCTATATATGTATGCAAACGAAGATCAAAAAAAAAAAAATGCAAAGAGAAGTTCAGCTGCTTCGATCTATATGGTGAGGTATGTACTTGATGAAAAATTCCAATACAGTGTCGTCCAATAAAAGTTATCAATATAAGGTAACGTTTAGCAAAAATTGAAAGACTTTATTACTGATCTTAAATAGTAAGACGACTGGTCATATATAAGGATCGTAATGTTGATAGTGTTCAAAGATAAACGAAGTAAAAAAAACAAATTGCCATTACCTCGTTAATAAGGTGAAGGAAATTCCGAGAATATCTATTCACCGTATTAAACCATACAAATTGGTTTTCTGAAACTCAAATTTGGCTTTTCGGAATCACGTATAAATAAACAATTTAAAGGTTACGCTTTACGGGATTCCACCACAATTTGCTTTCATATCACACATATATAAATTAAATTGAAAAATTATGGAAAACTTAAATATGATACATAAGATTAATACAAAGTACTTACATTGTTATCGATGATGCGTAGAAGGCCTTCCATGATCGTCGTTGTTGCTAGTTTATGGTAAAAGTTTTCCATCATTTAATTATTAGGGTAACGCATGACCTTTTTTTTTATAACTGAACTTACGAGTTTTATGTGGTTAAATATGATAAAGAAAAATAAGCTTTATACGGAACCACAAGCTCTCAAATTCGCAGTCACTATAACGATTTTTTTTTCTTTTTTTTTTTAACAGTCTAATATGCGTACATTAACTTGATATATAGAAGGAGGTATATGCTCACAGAGCTCGAGAAGAATTGCTTAGAGACAAATAATGAGATTACATCTCTTTGTAAATGACCAAATATGACATTGACCATGAAAGTTTTTCTGCCCGGAATTTACAGAAGAGATCGCAAAAAAAACTGAAAGCAACAATGTTGAGGAGATTAGTGGAGAACAAGTGGGTGAAGATTTCCATACATATGTGTTTGTACATCACCTTAATTTTTAACATGTATATATGAAAGTGTATGCATAAGGCATATAACTAACATTCAGTTTTGACTAAGCATATGCATATTTTTTTGTTGTAAAATTTAGTTTGACGCTTCAGATTAATTTGGAATCAAATGCAAATGAATCAAATATTTCATAATGTTTTTTAGGTACAGCTTATCAAATGCAAATGAATCAAATATTTCGTAATATTTTTGGGTACAGCTTAAATTATTTAAGGTAAGTATTGATTGTCACGGTAAGTGTTAATCGAAAGATTATCCAAATAGAAATTATGTTTATTATAAGTTTCGCTAGCGCAACACTTATATATGCTATTTAAGCAGAAATAGTAAGTTATGGTATTCAAAGGCGAACATCATGCCCGGGAGAATCTGATTATAGAACCACGTTTTTCCTATTTACACGATGATTTCTTTTAATAAAATATAAATATTGTAACGAAATTGCTTGCAAATCCTCTTATTTGCAATCCTCTGCTAAGTTCGAATCACTAAACTGTTGAATAAATAACTCCAATATTGAATAATGGAAAAATGGCCTTTATTAAAGTACTTCACAATACACTTATACTTTGCTACTCGCTGGCTTAATAACCAAACTGATTGATAACTCAAATGAAACTCTACTATTGGCCGTCAGATCGCGTGCTTAATCAAACTGATTGATAGCTCAACTCAAACTGAATTACAGCGCCTCTTCATCTGTTGCCTTTTATACCCTTTGGTTTCCTCGTTCGCATTTTTCCAGAATGTACTAGCATTGTCCATGAGCTCTGAAACTTCTCAGCTATAACTAAAATTCCACAATTTTATACATCTTTTAGGCGCTTCCAGAATCTACTAGTCCAGTAGCTTTCAAACTTCTCAGATATATGCATGTGTTTGCGCATTGACTCTCCGCTGCTTGTATTCGTACATGGTACATATGTGTAGACGCAATTATTTATTCGTTTATGTAGATACATAAAGATTGAATTATTGATGTGAATGTTTGTAGTTTACAGTCTCTTGCGCGCACATAGGCGTATAAGTAAATGCATCTGTGTGTGACATCTCTCTGGGCTGCCTTATATATGTGTATACTTGATTTGATTATTAACGTAAATACTGCTTGGCATGGCCTTAGCATCGCCTTAGTGATGGGATAACTTAGTGATGCTAATATCCGTGGCACTGCCCTCCACCTAAGTCTGATCGTCCCGATCAGACAAATCTCCCGATCTAACTGCCGCTAGCATCTCTAAATGTACCACTCTTCTAATCCGTGGTTTCCCAGTGGTTTGTATGCGGTAGATGGTATCACTGATCTTCTTCACAACTTTGTACGGGCCTTCCCAACAGCACCGAAATTTGGCTGGAACACCTTTCCGCCGGTGAGGGTTGTTTAACAGTACCAAATCTCTCGCCAAGAAACCTTCCGAATTAAAGTTCTTGTCATGCCAGTGTTTCATCTTACTACTCATTACCCTGGGCCGTTCCTTCACACTCTGTTGTTTGGTCAATGAACCACTTCGTAGAGCTTGCGCTGGACGGATTTGCTTTGCATAATCGGTATCACATTTCACAACAGTAGTGCGCTCCGGCTTGAAACTACACTCGCATTCTTTCTCGGAAATTCGTTGCTTCGTTTTCCTGCGTCTTTTAGGTTTTGTCAATGCCAGTGTTTCTTTCGCAGGTACTTTTGATTTTGATTTATTTGGCCTATTCGATCTATCAACTTTTGCCTTTGACTTTCGTGGTCTTTGTCGAGTCTTTTCCACCAGTACCCGATTACTGCTGAACCCTTTTTCCAAACTAAAGTTAAGTGGTATGTCCAGATTCTTATAGCGCATAATTTTTCTCCGCATATCGATCCTGACGTCATGGTCAACCAAGAAGTCCACTCCCAATATGACTCCATCAACGATCTCCGCCACAACGAATTTGTGTAGAACCATGACTTTTCCAGTTAATACCTCACATACCACTTCGCCTTGGACTTGATTATATTCGCCTGTGACCGTACGAAACTTTGCTCCAGGTAACGGTTTTACTCTCCTGTTGACCAAGTCAGATCGGATCAAGGAATGAGATGCGCCCGTATCTACAGTCAGTACTCGTTCTTTGCCATCCACATTCCCTCTGACGGTAAGACTGCTCGATTTTCTACCAATTTGCGACAAAGATATCACAGGGCATTCAATAGCTGGATCTAGCTCTCTACCTCTTACTCTCTCTTGCTCATCTCCTCCGGCTTTGCGTTTATGGCCACCCACATTGTTGGAACTATTAGGATCAAGATCGCAATGACGTGCAATGTGACCTGGGTTGCCGCACTTGAAACATTTAATAACTCCGGCATTCTTCTGTTGAGATCCCTTCAGTGCTTCCAAAATTGTGTCTACCCACTCTGGCCTTTCTACTTCCACACGGCGTGCTTTGAAAACTGGCTTACACAGAAGCGACGCTGTTTCCTGAATCAGAGCTTGTGACACCGTTTCTGCAAATGTTGGCTTTGGGTTTGCGTATGTAGCTTGCTTTGTTTCGGCGCCCGTATGCCATTTATAAAGCTCTGAATTTTTACCCTTTCAGTGTATTCCACGGGTGCGTCCGCATTTGCAAGATGAGCCAATCTTTCAATATCTGAAGCAAACTCCTGAAATGTCTCATTTGCTTTTTGGTAGCGGTTTTGCAACTCAATTTGGAATATCTGTTTCCTATGCTCGCTTCCGTAACGTCTCTCTAAAGCGCTCATCAATGTTTCGTAGTGGTTCCGCTCGTACTCTGGGATGGTCTGTAAGATTTCCGCGGCAGGCCCTTTCAATGCTACGAACAGTGCAGCAACTTTATCTTCCGCATTCCAGTTGTTCACTGCTGCGGTCTTCTCAAACTTTAACTTTAACCTTAACTTTAATTTTAACTTTAACTTTAACTTTAACTTTAACTTTAACTTTAACTTTAACTTTAACTTTAACTTTAACTATAACTTTAACTTTAACTTTAACTTCAACTTTAACCTTAACTTTAACTTTAACTTTGACTTTAACTTTAACCTTAACTTTAACTTTAACTTTAACCTTAACCTTAACCTTAACTTTAACTTCGGCCTGTACCGCAGCTCCAAAATGTTACCTGTGTAATACACAGAAGCTCGATCATTTCCCTGGATCTGGAGCATGCAGCATTTTCAGAGCGGCACTCGCTGTTGCAAAGGCCAAAGTCTCAATTCAATAGTGATTAGTTTTATCCAAGGCAACCTAAACCGGAGCAGACTTGCTGATGAGCTACTACAACAGTTGGTCTTAGACCATAAAGCTAACAGCGTTATCATCAGCGAACCCTATAGAGCCCGAAATGATTGGCATATAGACAACACCGGCACCGCCGCAATCTGGATGACAGATGCAAACGCCAATATTGTGAACCGTGTTGCCGGACAAGGCTACGTCCGCCTAACTACGAATAATACCACAATAGTAAGCTGCTACTTGTCCCCGAATGATCCCATTCAAACGTTCAGGGAGAAGCTTGAACTTATTGAAGACGACCTGAGGGACTTAACTAGTAACCTGGTTGTGGCGGGAGACTTTAACGCAAGAGCCGTCGAATGGGGAATGCCGCAGACTAACACCCGTGGAAGGTTAGTCCTTGAGATGGCAGCCAGGCTCGGTTTGAACGTGCTTAACACTGGTACGACCCCTACATACCGCCGGCCAGGCTTTGGATACTCGATCCCCGATGTAACACTAGTGTCAGAAAGCCTGCTGCTGACCGCTGCTGGATGGAGAGTCATAGAGGATCTGACTGGCAGCGATCACAACTACATCACTTTCCACCTAAACGATCCCGGTCAGAGGCAGATTCCGAACGGGCCACGCAGAACAAAAGCATGGGACGCATCCAAGGTCGACTCTGCCACGTTCTCCGCATCAGTACTGGGGGATGCCCGACGGATAATCAACAACTCCAGTCCGACGGAAGAGACGGTTGAAAAGACAATGAGCTGTCTTCGCCACGCTTGCAACCTCTCTATGCCACGGAGGGGAGTGTGGAGGGGTAAAAAGCAGGTATACTGGTGGAATAGCGAAATCGCGGAGCTGCGGAAAATATGCCACAGGATGCGAAGGCTAGAAACTCGCGCGCGCGGCAGGCCTGAGGCTCTAGAAAAGTCGGAAGCGTACAAAGGAGCGAAGAAAGCTCTTAGTGCTGCCATTAAGCAAAGCAAGCTTAAGTGCTGGAAAGCGCTTTGCGAGGAAGTGGATCGAGACCCATGGGGGCAGGGATATAAGATAGTAATGAAGAAGTTCCGTCCGCCAAACCAGCTGATGGACGAGAACCAAATAAGGAACATTGTGGATGGCCTGTTTCCCACCCAACTGCCTAGGGAGGGCGGGTACGTTACCCATGAAGATCGCAACGTGGAACCATTCCAAGAAGAAGAGCTTAAAACTGCCGTGCGAACTATGAAACCTAGGAAAGCATCTGGGCCCGACGGAATACCCGCAGAGGCAATCAGACTAGCTGCAAACGACTGCCCAGAACTTATGTTGCACATGTACAACAAATGTCTCGAAGAAAGAATTTTCCCCACCATATGGAAGACAGTACGACTGGTTCTCATTCCAAAAGGGAAAGGAGATCCCAGCTCTCCATCATCCTACCGTCCCCTATGTATGTTGGACACAGCAGGAAAATTGATGGAGAGTCTCCTGAAGCAACGCCTCACCAGAGCGTTACAGGACGCCGGAGGACTGTCGCCCAGACAGCATGGTTTTCGGAGGGGGCACTCTACAATAGATGCCATAGCAGAAGTTATAGACGCAGTCAAGAAAGCCGAGACAGCGTGCCACAGAGCAAGACCTATAGTGTTGCTGGTCACGCTGGACGTCAAAAACGCTTTTAACTCAGCTAGGTGGGAGGACATGCTTGAGGCACTAGAAAGCACTTTCAAAGTACCGCAATATTTGTTAGAAATTTTAAGGGACTACCTAAGAGAGAGGTATCTAATATATGAAAGTACTCACGGTCAAAAAAAGGTAAAAATAACAGGTGGAGCAGCCCAGGGTTCGGTACTAGGTCCCGATCTCTGGAATATAACTTACGACAGTCTTCTTCGATTAGACATGCCAGAAAGCACCTTCCTCGTTGCATTTGCAGACGACGTGGCAGCTGTGATAACAGCACCAAGCTGCGAGCTGGCACAGCTAAAATTAAACCAGGTCGTTAAAGTTAAAGTTAAAGCTAAAGTTAAAGTTAAAGCTAAAGCTAAAATTAAAGTTAAAGTTAAGGTTAAAGTTAAGTTAAAGTTAAAGTTATAGTTAAAGTTAAAGTTAAGGTTAAGGTTAAAGTTAAAGTTATAGTTAAATTTAAGGTTAAAGTTAAAGTTAAAGTTAAAGTTATAGTTAAAGTTAAAGTTAAAGTTAAAGCTAAAGTTAAAGTTAAAGTTAAAGATAAAGTTAAAGTTAAAATTAAAGTTAAAATTAAAGTTAAAGTGAATGTTAAAGTTAAAGCGAAAGTTTAAAGTTAAAGTTAAAAATAAAGTTAAGTTAAAGTTAAAAATAAAGTTAAAGTTAAAGTTAAAGTTAAGGTTAAAGTTAAAGTCAAAGTTAAAGTTAAAGTTAAGGTTAAAGTTAAAGTTAAAGTTAAATTTTAAGTTAAAGTTACAGTTAATGTTAAAGTTAAAGTTAAAGTTAAAGTTAGTGTTAAAGTTAGAGTTTAAATTTAATTTAAAGTTAAAGTTAAAGTGAACGTTAAAGTTAAAGTTAAAATTAAAGTTAAAAATAAAGTTAAAGTTAAAGTGAAAGTTAAAGTTAAAGTGAATGTTAAAGTTAAAGTGAAAGTTAAAGTTAAAGTTAAAAATAAAGTTAAAGTTAAAGTTAAAGTTAAATATTAACTTCTCATTTATTCAATAAAAGTAAAAAATTTGTTTTCTTATCGGTCACCACGCTTAAAAAGGTTAACTTGAATTAATATCAAAGACAAAACTTGAATTAATATCAAAGAAAACAAAATGTTGCATAAATATTATAACTGCATAAGTTGGTTATATGCAATACCGCGGCAGTCCCCGAGTGCCACACGTCCTTTTTTATTTTGAAAAAACGGTTATTCGTAAATACCTCAAAAGCGTTACCATAGATTTAAAAATAACCTTCATTTTCGGAATCAGGGGGTGATTTTACATAGGAATTTCATAATGGGGTCTCTGGTGCATTTTGGCTGTAAACCAGTTATATCTGCCATTCAAAAAAATTGCACTTCGTTCTTATTATCTTTAACGGAAAATTTCGCTACCTCTGTTGACATACTTTCAAATATATTTTATTGCTTGCACTGAATGACAGTACTCTACATTTATGTGAGCGATGAAACATCTGGAACGAACGGGGCAATATGGAGCGTTCCATCGGTTGTCGACCTTGCCCCATTAGAAGGTACAGGGTATAGCTACCGTCCGCTGAAGTCCTTCGTTTATATATTTTGGATATCCAGCTTCCACGGTCTGCGTATGCTGTTGGAATTTCCGCTGATATAATGCGATCCATGTCATTGGGAATAATTTTATCTATTAGCCAAATTAAAATACATATGCGCGTGAGGTAAACCTCGCTTTTGCCATTCAACAGTAACATATGGCATCTAACATTTTCAAAAATATCTTGTTTTGTAATTAAACTCATGAGTTGGTGTAGTTTGATATAGAATACTCTTGACACAATGTCATGGCGCTCACTTAGTCGTTGATTACGAAACAATTCGTTTTTGATTTCACTCCACTCTGGATTGCATGTGAATGTTATAGATAAGTCAGGCCTTCCATAATGATGGAGATATAAGAGGACGTCTTGTGTACGTTCATGCAAATATCAAGGCGATACAGTAAGTGAAGATGGCGACCAATATTTTCAAGATTGCAATCCTCGTTAACCGCACCTCTTAGATGTATATAACTATTTGCATGCAACGTCTTTTGGTTAAAGTTAAAGTTAAAATGAAAGTTAAAGTCAAAGTTAAAGTTAAAGATAAAGTTACGGTTAAGTTAAAGTTAAAGTTAAAGTTAAAGTCAAAGTCAAAGTTAAAGTTAAAGTTAAAGTTAAGGTTAAAGTTAAAGTTAAATTTAAAATTAAAGTTACAGTTAATGTTAAAGTTATAGTTAAAGGTAAAGTTAAAATTAAAGTTAAAATTAAGGCTAAGGTTAAAGTTAAAGTTGAAGTTAAAATGAAAGTTAAATTTAAAGTTAAAGTTAAAAATAAAGTTAAAGTTAAAGTGAATGTTAAAGTTAAAGCAAAAGTTAAAGTTAAAGTTAAAGTTAAAGTCAAAGTTAAAGTTAAAATTAAAGTTAAAGTGAATGTTAAAGTTAAAGCGAAAGTTAAAGTTAAAGTTAAAAATAAAGTTAAAGTTATAGTTAAAGTTAAAGTTAAAGCTAAAGTTAAAGTTAAAGTTAAAGTGAAAGTTAAAGTTAAAGCTAAAGCTAAAATTAAAGTTAAAGTTAAGTTAAAGTTATAGTTAAAGTTAAAGTTAAAGTTAAAAATAAAGTTAAAGTTAAAGTTATAGTTAAAGTTAAAGCTAAAGTTAAAGTTAAAGTGAAAGTTAAAGTTAAAGCTAAAGCTAAAATTAAAGTTAAAGTTAAGTTAAAGTTAAAGTTATAGTTAAAGTTAAAGTTAAAGCTAAAGCTAAAATTAAAGTTAAAGTTAAAGTTAAGTTAAAGTTAAAGTTAAAGTTAAAGTTATAGTTAAAGTTAAAGTTAAAGTTAAAGTTAAAGTTAAAGTTAAAGTTAAAGTTAAAGTTAAAGCTAAAGTTAAAGTTAAAGTTAAAGTTAAAGCTAAAGCTAAAATTAAAGTTAAAGTTAAAGTTAAGTTAAAGTTAAAGTTATAGTTAAAGTTAAAGTTAAAGCTAAAGTTAAAGTTAAAGTTAAAGTTAAAGTTAAAGTTAAAGTTAAGTTAAAATTAAAGTTAAAGTTATAGTTAAAGTTAAAGTGAAAGTTAAAGCTAAAATTAAAGTTAAAGTTAAAGTTAAGTTAAAGTTAAAGTTATAGTTAAAGTTAAAAATAAAGTTAAAGTTAAAGTTAAAGCTAAAGTTAAAAGTTAAAGTTAAATTTAAAGTTAAAGTTAATGTTAAAGTGAATGTTAAAGTTAAAGCGAAAGTTAAAGTTAAAGTTATAGTTAAAGTTAAAGTTAAAGTGTAAGCTAAAGTTAAAGTTAAAGTGGATGTTAAAGTTAAAGTGGATTTAAAGTTAAAGTGGATGTTAAAGTTAAAGCGAAAGTTAAAGTTAAAGTTAAAAATAAAGTTAAAGTTAAAGCTAAAGTTAAAGTTAAAGTTAAAGTTAAGGTTAAAGCTAAAGTTAAAGTGAATGTAAAAGTTAAAGAGAAAGATAAAGTTAAAGTTGAAATGAAAGTTAAACTTAAAGTTAAAGTTAAAGTGAAAGTTTAAGTTAAAGTCAAAGTTATAGTTAAAGTTAAATTTAAGGTTAAGTTAAAGTTAAAGTTAAAGTGAATGTTAAAGTTAAAGCGAAAGGTAAAGTTAAAGTCAAAAATAAAGTTAAAGTTAAAATGAAAGGTTAAGTCAAAGTTAAAGTTAAAGATAAAGTTAAGGTTAAGTAAAAGTTAAAGTTAAACTTTAAGTCAAAGTTAAAGTTAAAGTTAAAGTTAAGGTTAAAGTTAAAGTTAAATTTAAAGTTAAAGTTACAGTTAATGTTAAAGTTAAAGTTAAAGTTAAAGTTAGTGTTAAAGTTAAAGTTTAAGTTAAAGTTAAAGTTAAAGTGAACGTTAAAGTTAAAGTTAAAATTAAAGTTAAAAATAAAGTTAAAGTTAAAGTGAAAGTTAAAGTTAAAGTGAATGTTAAAGTTAAAGTGAAAGTTAAAGTTAGAGTTAAAAATAAAGTTAAAGTTAAAGTTAAATATTAACTTCTCATTTATTCAATAAAAGTAAAAAATTTGTTTTCTTATCGGTCACCACGCTTAAAAAGGTTTACTTGAATTAATATCAAAGACAAAACTTGAATTAATATCAAAGAAAACAAAATGTTGCATAAATATTATAACTGCATAAGTTGGTTATATGCAATAGCTTTACCGCGGCAGTCCCCGAGTGCCACACGTCTTTTTTATTTTGAAAAAACGGTTATTCGTAAATAAAGCGTTACCATAGATTTAAAAATAACCTTCATTTTCGGAATCAGGGGGTGATTTTACATAGGAATTTCATAATGGGGTCTCTGGTGCATTTTGGCTGTAAACCAGTTATATCTGCCATTCAAAAAAATTGCACTTCGTTCTTATTATCTTTAACGGAAAATGTCGCTACCTCTGTTGACATACTTTCAAATATATTTTATTGCTTGCACTGAATGACAGTACTCTACATTTATGTGAGCGATGAAACATCTGGAACGAACGGGGCAATATTGAGCGTTCCATCGGTTGTCGACCTTGCCCCATTAGAAGGTACATGGGTATAGCTACCGTCCGCTGAAGTCCTTCGTTTATATATTTTGGATATCCATCTTCCACGGTCTGCGTATGCTGTTGGAATTTCCGCTGATATAATGCGATCCATGTCATTGGGAATAATTTTATCTATTAGCCAAATTAAAATACATATGCGCGTGAGGTAAACCTCGCTTTTGCCATTCAACAGTAACATATGGCATCTAACATTTTCAAAAATATCTTGTTTTGTAATTAAACTCATGAGTTGGTGTAGTTTGATATTGAATACTCTTGACACAATGTCATGGCGCTCACTTAGTCGTTGATTACGAAACAATTCGTTTTTGATTTCACTCCACTCTGGATTGCATGTGAAGTTTATAGATAAGTCAGGCCTTCCATAATGACGGACATATAAGAGGACGTCTTGTGTACGTTCATGCAAATATCAAGGCGATACAGTAAGTGAAGATGGCGAAATTTCTAACTGACCAATATTTTCAAGATTGCAATCCTCGTTAACCGCACCTCTTAGATGTATATAACTATTTGCATGCAACGTCTTTTGGTTAAAGTTAAAGTTAAAATGAAAGTTAAAGTCAAAGTTAAAGTTAAAGATAAAGTTACGGTTAAGTTAAAGTTAAAGTTAAAGTCAAAGTTAAAGTTAAAGTTAAAGTTAAGGTTAAAGTTAAAGTTAAAGTTAAAGTTAAAGTTAAATTTAAAATTAAAGTTAGAGTTAATGTTAAAGTTAAAGTTATAGTTAAAGTTAAAGTTAAAGTTAAAGTTAAAATTAAGGTTAAGTTTAAAGTTAAAGTTAAAGTTGAAGTTAAAATGAAAGTTAAATTTAAAGTTAAAGTTAAAAATAAAGTTAAAGTTAAAGTGAATGTTAAATTTAAAGCGAAAGTTAAAGTAAAAGTTAAAGTCAAAGTTAAAGTTATAGTTAAAGTTAAAGTTAAAGCTAAAGTTAAAGTTAAAATTAAAGTTAAATTGAATGTTAAAGTTAAAGCGAAAGTTAAAGTTAAAGTTAAAAATAAAGTTAAAGTTAAAGTTATAGTTAAAGTTAAAGTTAAAGTTAAAGTTAAAGTTAAAGCTAAAGTTAAAGTTAAAGTGAAAGTTAAAGTTAAAGCTAAAGCTAAAATTAAAGTTAAAGTTAAAGTAAAGTTAAAGTTAAAGTTATAGTTAAAGTTAAAGTTAAAGTTAAAGTGAAAGTTAAAGTTAAAGTTAAAGCTAAAGCTAAAATTAAAGTTAAAGTTAAAGTTAAGTTAAAGTTAAAGTTATAGTTAAAGTTAAAGTTAAAGTTAAAGTTAAATTTAAAGTAGTTACAGTTAATGTTAAAGTTAAAGTTAAAGTTAGTGTTAAAGTTAAAGTTGAAGTTAAAGCTAAAGTTAAAGTTAAAATTAAAGTTAAAGTGAATGTTAAAGTTAAAGCGAAAGTTAAAGTTAAAGTTAAAAATAAAGTTAAAGTTAAAGTTATAGTTAAAGTTAAAGTTAAAGTGAAAGTTAAAGTTAAAGTGAATGTTAAAGTTAAAGTGAAAGTTAAAGTTAAAGTTAAAAATAAAGTTAAAGTTAAAGTTAAATATTAACTTCTCATTTATTCAATAAAAGTAAAAAATTTGTTTTCTTATCGGTCACCACGCTTAAAAAGGTTAACTTGAATTAATACCAAAGACAAAACTTGAATTAATATCAAAGAAAACAAAATGTTGCATAAATATTATAATTGCATAAGTTGGTAATATGCAATAGCTTTACCGCGGCAGTCCCTGAGTGCCACACGTCCTTTTTTTATTTTGAAAAAAACGTAAATAACTCAAACGCGTTACCATAGAATTAAAAATAACCTTCATTTTCGGAATCAGGGGGTGATTTTTTTCTCTGGTGCATTTTGGCTGTAAACCAGTTATATCTGCCATTCAAAAAAATTGCACTTCGTTCTTATTATCTTTAACGGAGAATGTCGCTACCTCTGTTGACATACTTTCAAATATATTTTATTGCTTGCACTGAATGACAGTACTCTACATTTATGTGAGCGATGAAACATCTGGAACGAACGGGGCAATATGGAACGTTCCATCGGTTGTCGACCTTGCCCCATTAGAAGCTACCGTCCGCTGAAGTCCTTCGTTTATATATTTCGGATATCCATCTTCCACGGTCTGCGTATGCTGTTGGAATTTCCGCTGATATAATGCAATCCATGTCATTGGGAATAATTTTAACTATTAGCCAAATTAAAATACATATGCGCGTGAGGTAAACCTCGCTTTTGCCATTCAACAGTAACATATGGCATCTAACATTTTCAAAAATATCTTGTTTTGAAATTAAACTCATGAGTTGGTGTAGTTTGATATAGAATACTCTTGACACAATGTCATGGCGCTCACTTAGTCGTTGATTACGAAACAATTCGTTTTTGATTTCACTCCACTCTGGATTGCATGCGAATGTTATAGATAAGTCAGGCCTTCCATAATGACGGACATATAAGAGGGCGTCTTGTGTACGTTCATGCAAATATCGAGGCGATACAGTAAGTGAAGATGGCGAAATTTCTAACTGACCAATATTTTCAATATTGCAATCCTCGTTAACCGCACCTCTTAGATGTATATAACTATTTGCATGCAACGTCTTTTGGTGTGGTCTTATAAAATTCAACCTTTTGGTCATCAATTTAGCAGCCATTTCCACACAGTATCGGTTAAAGAGATATCCATATCTATTAAGCACATTAAAGCTATTTTCTTTAGTCATAATTTTATATATATAAAATTGCATACATGAAACTGTTTTTTGTGGGTTAGGTGCCCACTGCTTTGAGAAGTTTGCGGTATATTTATGCTGTAACCGTCCTCACCATTTAAAAATATGATAGCTTATAGCAAGGGGTCATATGAAGGATGAATTTCTGACACACGATGAAGAGTGTTATCGTGGGACTGTAACACAATATCGTGGGGACCAGCATTTTCGTCAACTATCAATACTGAGACCTCGCCTGTAGTCGGGGCATTATATCGACTACGGTGTTCATTAACAGGGCGTTTGTCAGCACGGATTACAACGCTATAGTTATTCAAATTAGATAGCATACGCTCCACAGAAGTCATAAATCTTCGAACATACACATTGTTTTCAAGCAGAATTTCTTGAATTAATTTCAAAATATCTCTTTGAAGAGTTGGTGCAACATTTTGGCGCAACGAAAGCTGCTACTCTTGGGAAGAAAAATATATTTGTAAAAAATTTGGAACCATGTTGGGCGGTGGTAATAAACTTCCCATAATATTTTACACTTTTCCATGTATTTTTTTCTAGGCAATGTTTTGCAGCATACAATCATAAACATTGTAAATTTTACCAAGTAGCGCAACTAACAGCTGATCGGTGAAAATTCGCACATTCACACGCACAGTTCTCGACTCAGTTTCAAAAAAAAACTTTAGATTATTTAACTCAAATTTTAAAGTGAGATAATCCTTACGAATTTATGTATATAGAATATATAAGGCGTTTTTGTTGTTATTAAAACAATAGTTTTATTTATATTAAAGCTTTTATAATTTTTTTTTAAAACTTTGAAAAAACTCCGAACACCATTCCTTCATTATATGACATTCGACCGCCTAGTCCACTGCCTTCCACTCTATTCGCAACATAACCTCTATTTAAGCTGCCAAACTATATAGTAAACAATGATCATAAATACAATGAAGTTTGAAAAAGAGATACATACGTTCCTTGATTTGCGCGCGTTAGCTTCCATATGTATGTACAATGTACATTGTACACCATCCATTAGTGCAGGGCCATTCATTTCATAGCACAATTGTGCCCTCTCAATTCACACGCATATGATTCGCTCTGTCGTCGTTAATTGAGTTATGCGGCAGTTACCCACCGACGTGTGCCGTACGTACGGACGTTTGTCGTACGAAGCACGTTTGACCAAACTCTCAAGCCCGTAGGAATCAATGTGTGCGGCTGTGTACATGTACATAACATATTTGCGAGTGTATTGTTTACAGATAAGCACTGTTGCCCTTGACCATTTTGCATTCATGCTTATGGAAACATCAACTTTTTCCAATTTAATTTTTGATGTTGTAAAAGGCTGGAATTAATATTAAATAAATATAAATAGATCACATAGTTATAATCTGCACTTTTACATAATTATTTCGAATTATTTCACAATTTTTCAAACTTTAATTAGATTTTTTTGCATAAAATTGCAAACGGTCAAAAATTTGCGCACAAAAGTTTACTAGGCAACTCTGTCTAGTGAGAGAGCGATCAGCTGACAGGTTCTTACGGAAAAAATTAAAATTGTTTTGATTTCTACGTTCCGGGCTACGTACGTACGGGCGTTGCACGTCGGTGAGTTTTCGTTTACATTGCACACTCATAAGATAGGTCGTGTCAGCTGACACGTTTTTGGTACGTACGTTTGTGAGTAACTGCCGCATTAGTCGTCGCTTGGCACCATAGTGTACCTATACAAGTGTGTCAACTAAGCGATAAACGTCAAAACTACAAACAGCCTCGCTCACCTGATGCAAATCTCAGGTCTAGAGTTGTATTTTTGGTACGTAAGAGTACTTCAAGCTGAGTTGCATTTGATAGTTTAATAAAACTTTGTAGTATTTACAGATGAAGTAGTTGGATATATTTCCGCGGTAATAAGAATACTAGAAGATTTGTAGCCTGCAACAATGCGGAAACATACGGAAAGCAAAATTTATTTAAATTAGAGTCAAAATATAAAGCGCCACACGTGTAACATGGAAAACTTTCACTTCTAAGGCTGTTTACACAAATGCGTAAGGGCAAAATTATATAAACGCTTTGGTCGCTTAAAAGCACAGATAACGAACGTACGGCGTTTCATTGTTTTTCGTATGGCGTTTTCAAAGCGTAGGCATGCAACCAAAGCATTTATGTAAATTTTTCGATACTTCCCCCGACAGATGAATTAATGAATGCAACACAACACAAGCGTCTGTGTAAATCCGCCATAATTTTTGTAGCTGTGAAAGTCTCTTGCATATAAAATGTTGCTGTAAGTGCAAACAAATCAAACTCCTATATGACACTACTACATTTTCTATGTATTTTTCTTGTATTTTCTCTTATATTTTTTGTCGAGGGAGCCAATAAGGTTTCAGTACTGGTGTAAGTGTGTGAACTATATTAAAAAGATCTAACGAAATACAAGAAAAATACAACGTAGTTCATTAAAAACAAACAAGCCAGTTTGTATTTAGATAGGGTTTTATGACATTAGGCCGTTTTTTCTTTATTTTTTCTGACAAATGAAAATTTAGTTTTTAGTTTCAAAGTTTTGTGTAAAAAGCACTACTAAATTCAAAATGTTCTTCCAAATGTTGTCCACATTCTTGTGTTACACAAATATAGTGAACTTGGGTACAGAAATTCAAATTAAAAGGTTTTTACAATAATTTGAAAAACTCTACGTTTTCTCTACTTTTTAGACTTAAAGGAGTCACCCTACGTAATGAATTAAACTTTTAATGACAATCAATAACTCTGATCTGAACACTTTTCGCCATGATATAAAATTAAAATGCTATGGAATAGGAGCAACACTTTTGTGACTACATAAACACTGTTTCAATCTTTTACGTCTCTGCACAGAACCCTAATTGACCGTTTTCAACCGAAATAAAAATGGCAACCCAGATTTTCCCGTTATGCTCACTTAAGCGAGTGCCTGTCAGAAAGAAGTCAACACACTTGTACTTGTACACTATGTTTGGCACTTGGCGTAGCAACATTGGTGGTGGGTATCGGCTGATCGGTATCAAAATATGTATGAAAAATTATGCGCGATACATATGCTTGCTGTTAGCTCGTAGCTTGCTAGTAAGCGACTAAATGAAAAATCAATTCACCCGCACGATCATCGTTCCGATTGCGCTCTCACTAATACAGGTGCACTTTCAGTTTTGAATAGCCCTGCATTAAGGCTCCATTACTGATACTTAAGGCTCCATTACTGATACTTAGCATAGACTTGACTTGGCTTGCGAACTGTCACTTACAGTTCTGTTAAATTAACATTGCATGTTACTGATTACTCAAAACTTAACTTGACTTAGAAGTCTGTTGAATTTTAATTTTCTATGTAAGTTCTAAGTGACGTTTACATTTTGAGATGCCATTTGTTTGTTTCCATTTCATTTTGACATTTTGTCATACAAATTGACATTTATTTAGAAATAAATTTCAACGCTGATTATGATGCCAGATTTTATGCGCCAAGTGGAGTATAATCGTGGCTAAGTTGCCAAGTTTACGCCAAGTCAAGTCAAGTCTATGCTAAGTATCAGTAATGGGGGCTTTAGCATAGACTTGACTTGACTTGAGAACTGTCACTTACAGTTCTGTTAAATGAACAGTGCATGTTACTGATTACTCAAAACTTGGCAACACTTAACTTGACTTAGAAGTCTGTTGAATTTTGATTTTCTATGTAAGTTCTAAGTGACGTTTACATTTTGAGATGCCATTTGTTTGTTTCCATGTCATTTTGACATTTTGTCACACAATTTGACATTTATTTAAAAGAAAATTTCAAACCTGATTATGACGCCAGATTGTATGCGCTAAGTGAAGTATAATCGTGGCTAAGTTGCCAAGTTTACACCAAGTCAAGTCAAGTCTATGCTAAGTATCAGTAATGGAGCCTTTAGTGTTTCATAGATCAATTGATCAGACAAACAGGTTACGCTCTTTGCTTACCAAATGATTTAGTCATCGCTGAACAAGTGGGGTAGCAACATCGTTTGTGGTTTTCGCATGTTTGCGCAGCGAATGTTAAAAATATGCATGAATGTACGTATAATTTTAAATTTTATGAAATAAATAAATTTTTTGGTTAGAAAAAAAATTTTGTATTTATTAGGTAAAAAAAACTATGCATATTATGAAATGAATACGATATGAATGAATAAAAAAATAGAAGTGTTTCTTAGTTGCTGTCTAATAGCTGCGACACATAAGCAGTTTTTCATATAAATGAGTTTAACACATGCTTATGCATTATGATTATATTGCATGTATTTTTATGGAGAATGGTAGAATGAGCGACACTAGCGCCATCTGATATTGAAAAGTAGCCAACTCCACAATTTTGTTCCAAGCAAATCATAAGAAGGAGAATTTGACATTTGCTTTGGCTAAAGGTGTTGGCACTCTTTGGAAGTGAAATTATTTTTCCCACTCTTTGGTAACTTTTTTAACATTTTTCACAATTAAAAACTGCAATATAACAATCGAATACGACACAAAATATGTTAGCACGTATTTTTGTTGTATAGGAAGAATGTTTACAACAGTGTTTCGCGAAATTTTGTATGTGAGTGGGCAAGGCGTAATAAACTTCAATTGCTAAGTCTGAAGTTCTTTGATATTTACAAACGCAACATCTTGGTTGATTGTGGCGATGTTATTGGAATGCATAAGCTTGTGTTAAACGCATCTATATAAAAAATGTCACTGTGTCACCGCCTTAACAAGTGACTGACACGAAAACCAATTGGTCCGCGCGATTAATGCGCTCTCATTTATGAACCTATACACTTGCATTTGCAAATCTGCCTACGCTTGTTGTACACACATCAGCTCGTTGCGAGCAAAAAACTTGTGCATACGCCAAGAGCGAAATGACGTACCCTTTTGGCTGTGAGTATATATATCTCTTCACAAACACAAAGTTGTTTTTGCTGGCCCGCTGTAGCTTGGGTTTGGCTATCGAAAAGTTTTATGCTTGAATTATTTGGGGATTTTCAAGTGGGTGTTTACTTGCGCCAATACTTTCTTTTAAAAAAAAAATCATAAAAATCGGTTTGGTAGTTCTTGAGATTAGCCGTTCCAAACATTCCCCATATAAGCATTTTTATATAATTAGTATAGATTTTTTCGACTCAATTTATATATGTTTTACATTTACATGTTTCTTTGTATATATAGGTAATTATATTTTTGAACACCCACTGTTTTACACTTTTGCGTAGCTTTTTTTTTTTAAATTTTTGCGAATGTAAATTCGATTTTAATCAAACAATAATCTTTTGATTTTAATTTTTTAGGGTGGGCCAAGGATGGCTGCGGAGGACCATGAATACTCACTTGGTCTTTCTTCGCTACACTTAACACTCGAAAATTAAAAAGGTTTATAGTTTGTGTTTTTTCTTCAAACGTTATAATTCTAAATCTGATGTTTCTTCTTTCACAAGATAGACATTAAATTCAATAAGTATGTCGGGACAGGATCACAAACGCCATTACGAATTTCGCCAGATGTCAGGAGTACAATTGCCTTTATAAAATTCGCCAGCCGCAGTCGCTTGGCCCGAATCACCATCTTTGGTTTTCCATAGCCCGAAAGGATTGAAGTTATTTTTTTCTTTTCTTGTGTTAAAATAAAGCGCAGCGAACAACTCTGCGTCTGAACAATTTAAAGCTTTTCACCATAGTACAGGTCTACAAGTAGGATATGTAGCAGCCGCACATACACATCCACGCTCACCTGATAAAATTCTTGTTCTTGTTCGTTTTTTTTTTGTGGATGCTATTTGGCACTGTTGTCCTTCTTAGGTCCAAGAAAAGTGTAGTAGCTGCTAACGAAAACTGCGTACAATTTTTATCGTAAAATTACAAAGAAATATCCTTATTTACTTTCAAACGAGCACTTTATTACATCTCTCTTTAAAATCTATATGTTTTGGACAATTTTAATTAACAAATTGTGATACTTTGGGGACGTTTGCTAAATAACGACCAAAACCGGGAGGTATTAATAGACGCGTTTTTGCCTCGCTTCCAATAATTCGAATATTCTTTCGCCTTTGGACTATTGATAACAGGACAAAACGCGTCTTTTCATTTCTCTTTCCACATTTTTGGACGGGTTATTGCAGTCGACCTCGGTTTCAAACTGTTTTTCGCGGAGAACTTTTGAACGGGTAGAAAAACTTACCACCCGTGTTTGTATTCTTAATACTGGTATAACTACGCGTCCTCAGATATCCCAACTCAAGACTTTTGTATAATTTTCTGTAGGACCCATATAGGTGCACTGCATTTTCATACTAAACTCGTTCAAAAAAATTTACCATCACAGCAACCCATATCTGATATTCCGCTCCTTTTTTTGTTTCCCTGCGTCGCTTTCCACGATAGCAACCGCGGTAATTTTGACACTTCGTTCAGTGTCAAACGCATGTTCCACGCAGGTTCCACTGAGTTCCACAATAGTTTGACACTGACCGAAATGTCAAACGGCAGTGTGTTAGAAAGAGAAAGGAATTGTTTCCTTTTCATACATATCATACTTGTAAACCTGTACTATGCTTTTCACATTAATGAAAAATCACAAGCACTCTTCTATTCGAGTATTTTTTCAGACAAGTTTTATTCACATACTTGTCTCTTTCTTACCATTTCCGAACTTATAGCTTAAGCGCCAAATACACGACACGAACATTTCCGCGAACATTCCGCAATCTTGTTCGCAGCTTTGGCCATACACCATACGAACTTTTGGCCGAACATTAGTTCTCTTTCAGACAGCGATGAATACGGACAACAATTGTGCTGCAGCAATATTGCTCGCTGTGGCAATTAAGCGTAAAAAAATGTATACATTTCAATAAATTCACTCAGAAATTATTTATTGTCCATTTTACTTTTCCGCGCACGTCTGTTTCGTTCAGAAATTACTACGATTATGAGCTATTTCGCCATACACGCACGAACAGTTCGCGCAAATGTTCGCCAAAAATTAAAATATTTTGATTTTTGGCGAACATTTGCGCGAACTGGCAAACACCACCATACACGACAGAAAAGGTCGCAGAAACATGACATAAAGGGAATGTTCGCGGAAATGTTCGTGTCGTGTTTTTGGCGCTTTAAGCATAATGCTTCTACCTCGCTGTTACATTAAAAGAAAGAATGTGATAACAGTTTACTTCGATCACATACAAATTTATTCAACAAGTATTTTTATGTGCACAGTAGATCCTGTAACACAATAGGCATATACTTTTACAGGGTCATTGATAATTTCGAATGACATTTAAAACATTTATAAAAAAATTATGTGTTAAACCGAGACGGCCTTTCTGACATACACTCGTCCTCGTGTGTTATACTAAAATAACAAAACAGTATATTTTTAAAAACTAAACTTAAAGCTAATTTCTTTAAGGTAGCTTTTATAAGATAATTTTTTAAGGTATTTGTTTTAGTGACAGAGTATTTTAAATAGGAGTCAAATTGATTATATTGATTCTAATTGTCTCACAATCAGTTAAAACAGTCTTTTAGTGCTTTTACCAACAACAACGCCCTTTTCAACATTTTAATCGTTTACAACATCTATTTCAATATCTTCTTCATCAACATATATATCATCATCATTACCGTTAACGTCTCTTTCAACGTTTTCATTATCATTAACGTCTCTTTCAACTTTTTCATTATCATTAACGTCTCTTTCAACGTTTTCATTATCACTCATGTTCAACTCATTTGCAATTTCTTCTTCAGGAAGTTTTCGCAAGTATTCATGTGAGTATTTGTACGATCTTTTACTGTTTAGTGATTTCAATATGTACCTGTCTCGTTCTAAAACCTCTGCCACCAAACGCGGACCACGGAACTTAGGGTCTAACTTCGTCTGATGCCCCTCTTCATTTTCAAGAATTACAAAATCACCTACTTTATATCTAACAATTTTTGCTTTACCTTTATCAACCCTTTCCTTATCATAACAAGCATTTTTCTGTATATTTTTAGCCGCTTCAGCTCTTACTAAATCAATATCTACTCTATTTTCTTCTGTAGTAATTGGAATTAATCCATATGGCCGTGCCTCTTTTCCTATTAGTAACTGTAATGGACTAGCCTTAGTAACACGATTGACCGTGGAATTTAGTGCTAATTGAATTTCACCCAGAGCATCTTGCCAGGAGCGTTGGCTTGTTTCAACCGCGGTTAACATATTCTTCAAAGTGCTCATTACTCGTTCTACCTCTGCATTTTACCGACTCGCACCGGTGGCAATCAGATGTAAATTAATATTTTGAGAAGAACAAAAATCCTGAAACCCCTTGCTAGCGAAACACCTACCCTAATCAGCAATTATTCGAGTAAGCACACCAAGAAGTGAAATTGTTGCTTTGAGAGACCTAATGCAGTTTTCTGTCTCAATATTTAAAATGTGGTATAGATGGACAAAGTGAATGCATCAATTTGAACAATGATATATTCCTTGAGATCATTTTTACCACTTAACTTGCCAGTGATGTCAATATGCCGGTATGCCATGGTACACCAACTTTAGGAATAGGGTGCAGTTCTGCTTGTATTTTGCCTGAATTTGACTTCGATAGCTTACATGTTATGCAGTTATCAACAAATTTTCTAACGTATTTAGACATATTATTGAACCAATAATATTCGTATACCTTATCAAGGGTCTTATCTGGACCCAAGTGCATGATAGATTCATGTACATGGTTAATCACAGACCACCTGAAAAGTCTTGGTACAACTGGTAAACATTTTGTTTTACCATTTCTTTATATTTTCCTATATAATGTTCCTGCGCGAAGCTCATATGAATTTGCCTCATCTCTGTTAAGTTCATTATTTTTCAACTTACACACAATGGAAGACACCTCGGTATCCCGTTGTTGTTCTGCAAGAAGCCAGTCTTTTGAAATTTCTGTAAGTTAACACGCTTTTCTGGAATTTTTACAATAGGAGGGTTGTCAGATGGTATTGTATTACGAGAGAAGTAGTCTGCACGTGCCATACGTTTACCTTCTGCATACTCTACTGCAAAGTCAAATGATTGAAGATAAGCCCACCAACGATGGACTCTTGGCGTTAAATCGTTTTTAGTACGATATGCTATAAGAGAATTACAATCCGTAACTACAACAAATTGGCGTCCTTGCAAATAGTGTCGAAAATGTTTAATCGAATTAACGACAGCTAAGGTTTCTAACTCGTATGAGTGATACCTAGATTCTGCAGAAGTCCGTTTACTAAAATATTCGATAACATGAGCCTTATTGTTAATTTTATGCAGTAGAATAGCACCATATCCATCAGCGCTAGCATCTGTATGTAATTCTTTTGGATATTGCGGATCAAAAATTGTTAACACTGGCTTATTTGTCAACAATGAAATTATTTTTTGTCGTATCTGTTCATGCATGGTTTCCATTTAAAATTGTTTTTGTTAGAGACAAGGAAGTATAACGGCTTCATTATTTGTGAAACTTTAGCTACAAACTGCCGAAAATACGAAGCTAACTCTAAAAACTGTTTTAATTGGTGAACCGACTGGGGTGGTGGTAGAGCTGTTACAGCTTGAATTTTACGAGGGTTGGGTTGAATTATTCCGGCTTTTATTTCATATCCTAAATGTTCAACACTCAATTTTAGAAAAGAACATTTGGTGACGTTAAAAGAAACCCCAGCTTCTGTCAAAATACCCAACACCACCTCTAACCTTTCAAAAGCTTCTTCTTTAGTTGATGAGACTATCATAATATCATCCATATACACTATTACATACGAGTATGCAAGTTCTCCCAATGCTTTGATTACAGCTCTTTGAAACACTGATGGAGCATTTTTGAGTCCAAAAGGCATTGTCAAATACTCATACTGCCCCTCTGGCGTGACAAAAGCAGTGAGTTCAATTGAGTTTGGATGAACAGGTATTTGGTGAAATCCGCTTGCCATATCCAAACTAGTAAAATAATTTGCTCCACGCAACCTAGCAATTTGGTCGGATATAAGTGGTAATAGATACCTATCAGAAATTGTGTTCGAGTTCAATTCACGGTAGTCAACACAAAGGCGATCTGACCCATTCTTCTTCTTCACAAGTAACATTGGCCTAGCGAATGGAGAACTACTAAGGCGGAATATATTATGTTCCAACAACTCTGATATTCTATTTCTAACAATTTCTTTTTCCTCGCAACTTAACCTATAAGGTCGCCTCTGCAGTGTTTTGTTTTTATCAATTAACCGTAACTCTAATTGACCTGTGGTAACTCGAGTTCGCGGAATACCTTCTATAAACAATTCTGAATATTTATTAAATAATGTCATCAACCTACTTTTATCATTATCTGCCACATCGGTATTTAGAGCAAATGAGCTGTTAGAGCATATATTTGCCATCTTTTCTTTCAAACTTGTTTGCCGCAATAATAGCGCTGAAATTCTGAGGCAGAATTTCACGGCCAATAGCCGTGTTTTTAAGCTATTGCATAGATTTTATCGCGGGCTTGGCGACTAAATCAAAAAAAACCGTAATGGATAATTGTCAAAAAAGATCCGAAAAGGCTCGAAAAGGTTCGAAAAGATTCGAAAACGTTCGTAAAGGTTCGGTGTTAGGAACAGGCCAATACATAATCTTGGATCTCTATCATAATCAGCGGTGGGCAGGTTACCAAATTGAGAATGTGTTAGTAAACACGAACGCGTAGCGAGAACGAAAGCAAAATCAATTATTTATTTAGTTTGATTTAAATGCTTGAACGGTGAACATGTGTCACACGCATTCTTTGGTACTCTGTTTTAAGCGCGCGTGTGCACTTCCTTTACGAAGTAGCCATTGTGCTATCGCTTATCGTATACATATATGGTCGCTTACAAGCCAACCTAATAAAACCGAACTGCGTTTTTTTAGCGCACGCAAACAACCGGCGTTTTTTGCCCTAATCCAAATAAGCATGCGTTGCGACAATGTAAAGCATGTGTGCAAACGTCAAATCTAAATATCACGCAGAACAAAAATTGGAAATCGAGTTAGGTTTTCACGCAGCAAATTCAATTTGAGTTGCTTTCATACAAGTTGTATGTGCATGAGGCATTTTTGACAGAAAATGACTTGCGTGCGTTTATATTAGGTTGGCTTGTTAGCAGGTGCTAAGCTGACGCCCACCCCGGATCATAAAGTTAAAGTTAAATTTAAAGTTAAAGTTAAAGTGAATGTTAAAGTTAAAGCGAAAATTAAAATTAAAAATAAAGTTAAAGTTAAGGTTAAAATTAAAGTTAAAGTTAAAGTTAAAGTTAAAGTTAAAGCTAAAGTTAATGTTAAAGTTAAAGTTAAAGTTAAATTTAAAGTTGAAGTTAAAGTTAAAGTTAAAGTGAATGCTAAAGTTAAAGCGAAAGTTAAAGTTAAAGTTAAAAATAAAGCTAAAGTTTAAGTTAAAGTTGAAGTTAAAGTTAAAATTAAAGTTAAAGTTAAATATAAGGTTAAAGTTAATGTTATAGTTAAAGTTAAAAATAAAGTTAAAGTTAAAGTTAAAATTAAAGTTAAAGTGAAAGTTAAAGTTAAAGTGAATGTTAAAGTTAAAGTTAAATTGAATGTTAAAGTTAAAGCGAAAGTTAAAGTTAAAGTTAAAAATAAAGTTAAAGTTAAAGTGGAAATTAAAGTTAATGTTAAGGTTAAAGTTAAAGTTAAAGTTAAAAATAAAGTTAAAGTTAAAGTTAAAGTGAATGTTAAAGTTAAAGCGAAAGTTAATGTTAAAAATAAAGTTAAAGTTAAAGTTAAAGTTAAAGTTAAGGTTAAAGTTAAAGTGAAAGTTAAAGTTAGAGTTAAAGTTAAGGTTAAAGTTGAAGTTGAAGTTAAAGTTAAAGTTAAAGTGAATGTTAAAGTTAAAGCGAAAGTTAAAGTTAACAAGTAAGGAAGGTTAAGTTCGGGTGTAACCGAACATTACATACTCAGTTGAGAGCTATGGTGGCAACATAAGGGAAAATAACCATGTAGGAAAATGAACCGAGGGTAACCCTGGAATGTGTTTGTATGACATGTGTATCAAATGAAAGATATTAAAGAGTATTTTAAGAGGGAGTGGGCCATAGTTCTATAGGTGGACGCTATTTAGGGATATTGCCATAAAGGTGGATCAGGGTTGATTCTAGAATTTGTTTGTACGATATGGGTATCAAATGGAAGGTGTTAATGAGTATTTTAAAAGGGAGTGATCCTTATTTCCATAGGTGGACGCCGTTTCGTGATATTGCCATAAAGGAGACCAGGGGTGACTCTAGAATGCGTTTGTACAATATGGGTGTCAAATGAAAGGTGTTAATGAGTATTTTAAAAGGGCGTGGGCCTTAGTTCTATAGGTGGACGCCTTTTCGAAATATCGCCATAAAGGTGGAACAGGGGTGGCTCTAGAGTTTGTTTTGTACGATATGGGTATCAAATGAAAGGTGTTAATGAGTATTTTAAAAGGGCGTGGGCCTTAGTTCTATAGGTGCACGCCCTTTCGAGATATTGCCATAAGGTGGGCCAGGGGTGACTCTAGAATTTGTTTGTACGATATGGGTATTAAATGGAAGGTGTTAATGAGTATTTTAAAAGGGAGTGATCCTTATTTCCATAGGTGGACGCCGTTTCGTGATATTGCCATAAAGGGGACCAGGGGTGACTCTAGAATGCGTTTGTACTATATGGGTATCAAATGAAAGGTGTTAATGAGTATTTTAAAAGGGAGTGGGCCTTAGTTCCATAGGTGGATGCCTTTTCGAGATATCGCCATGAAGGTGGGCCAGGGGTAACTCTAGAATTTTTTTGTACGATATGGGTATCAAATGAAAGGTGTTAATGAGTATTTTAAAAAGGAGTGGGCCTTAGTTCTATATGTGGACGCCTTTTCGAGATATCGCCATAAACGTGGACCAGGGTGACTCTAGAATGTGTTTGTACGATATGGTTATTAATGAGGGTTTTAAAAGGGAGTGGCCCTTAGTTGTATATGTGAAGGCGTTTTCGAGATATCGACCAAAATGTGGACCAGGGTGATCCAGAACTTCATCTGTCGGGTACCGCTAATTTATTTATATATGTAATACCACGAACAGTATTCTTTCCAAGATTCCAAGGGCTTTTGATTTCGCCCTGCAAAACTTTTTCATTTTCTTCTACTTAATATGGTAGGTGTCACACCCATTTTACCAATTTTTTTTCTAAAGTTATATTTTGCGTCAATAGACCAATACAATTACCATGTTTCATCCCTTTTTTCGTATTTGGTATATAATTATGGCATTTTTTTCATTTTTCGTAATATTCCATATCGAAAAAGTGGGCGTGGTCATAGTCGGATTTCGGCCATTTTTTACACCAATACAAAGTGAGTTCAGATAAATACGTGAACTGAGTTTAGTAAAGATATATCGATTTGTGCTCAAGTTATCGTGTTAAAGGCCGAGCGGAAGGACAGATGGTCGACTGTGTATAAAAATTGGGCGCGGCTTCAACCGATTTCGCCCTTTTTCACAGAAAACAGTTATCGTCCTAGAATCTAAGCCTCTACCAAATTTCACAAGGATTGGTAAATTTTTGTTCGACTTATGGCATTAAAAGTATCCTAGACAAATTAAATGAAAAAGGGCGGAGCCACGCCCATTTTGAAATTTTCTTTTATTTTCGTATTTTGTTGCACCATATCATTACTGGAGTTGAATATTGGCATAATTTACTTATATACTGTAAAGATATTAACTTTTCTTTTAAAATTTGAATTAAAAAATTAAAAAGTGGGCGTGGTCGTTCTCCGATTTTGCTAATTTTTAGTAAGCAGACATATAGTGATAAGAGTAACGCTCCTGCCAAATTTCATCATGATATCTTCAACGACTGCCAAACAACAGCTTGCAAAACTTCTAAATTACCTTCTTTTAAAAGTGGGCGGTGCCACGCCCATTGTCCAAAATTTTACTTTTTTTCTATTCTGCGTCATAAGTTCAACTTACCAAATTTCATCGCTTAATCCGTATTTGGTAATGAATTATCGCACTTTTTGTGGGCGTGGTTATTGTCCGTTATCGTTCATTTTAAATAGCGATCTGAGATGAGTGCCCAGGAACCTACATACCAAATTTCATCAAGATACCTCAAAATTTACTCAAGTTATGGTGTTAACGGACAGACAGACGGACGGACGGACGGACGGACATGGCTCAATCGAATTTTTTTTCGATACTGATGATTTTGATATATGGAAGTCTATATCTATCTCGATTCCTTTATACCTGTACAACCAACCGTTATTCAATCAAAGTTAATATACTCTGTTAGCTCTGCTCAACTGAGTATAAAAATAAAGTTAAAGTGAATGTTAAAGTTAAAGAGAAAGCTAAAGTTAAAGTTAAAAATAAAGCTAAAGTTAAAGTTAAAATGAAAGTTAAAGTAAAGTTAAAGTTAAAGTTAAAGTTACGGTTAAGTTAAAGTTAAAGTTAAAGTTAAAGTGAATGTTAAAGTTAAAGAGAAAGCTAAAGTTAAAGTTAAAAATAAGGTTAAAGTTAAAGTTAAAGTTAAGGTTAAAGTTAAAGTTAAAGTTAAAGTGAATGTTAAAGTTAAAGCTAAAGTTAAAGTTAAACATAAGGTTAAAGCTAAAGTTAAATTCAAAGTTAAAGTTAAAGTTAAAGTTAAGGTTAAAGTTAAAGTTAAAGCGAAAGTTAGAGTTAAAGTTAAAGGGAAAGTTAAAGTTAAAGTTAAAAATAAAGGTAAAGTTAAAGTTAAGGTTAAAGTTAAAGTTAAAGTTAAGGTTAAAGTTGAAGTTAAAGTTAAAGTTAAAGTTAAAGTTAAAGTTAAAGTCAAATTTATAGTTAAAGTTAAAGTTAAGGTTAAAGTTGAAGTTAAAGTTAAAGGTAAAGTTAAAGTTAAAGTGAATGTTAAAGTTAAAGTTAAAGTTAAAGCTAAAGTTAAAGTTAAAGTTAAAAATAAAGTTAAAGTTAAAGTGAATGTTAAAGTTAAAGCGAAAGTTAAAGTTAAAAATAAAGTTAAAGCTAAAGCGAAAGTTAAAGTTAAAAATAAAGTTAAAGTTAAAGTGAAAGTTAAAGTTAAAGTTAAAGTTAAAGTTAAAGTTAAAGTTAAGGTTAAAGTTAAAGTTAAAGTGAAAGTTAAAGTTAAAGTTAGAGTTAAAGTTAAGGTTAAAGTTAAAGTTAAAGTTAGAGTTAAAGTTAAGTTTAAAGTTAAAGTTAAAGTTAAAGTGAATGTTAAAGTTAAAGAGAAAGCTAAAGTTAAAGTTAAAAATAAAGTTAAAGTTAAAGTTAAAATGAAAGTTAAAGTTAAAGTCAAAGTTAAAGTTAAAGTTAAAGTTAAAGTTAAAGTTAAGGTTAAGGTTAAGGTTAAGTTAAAGTTAAAGTTATAGTTAAAGTTAAAGTCAAAGTCAAAGGTAAAGTTAAGGTTAAAGTTAAAGTTAAATTAAAAGTTAAATTTACAGTTAATGTTAAAGTTAAAGTTAAAGCTAAAGTTAAAGTTAAAGTGAATGTTAAAATTAAAGTTAATGTTAAAAATAAAGTTAAAGTTAAAGTTAAGGTTAAAGTTAAAGTTAAAGTTAAAGTCAAAGTTAAAGTTAAAGTTAAAGTTAAGGTTAAAGTTAAAGTTAAAGTTAAAGTTAAAGCGAAAGTTAAAGTTAAAGTTAAAGTTAAAGGGAAAGTTAAAGTTAAAGTTAAAAATAAAGTTAAAGTTGAGGTTAAAGGTAAAGTTAAAGTTGAAGTTAAAGTTAAAGTTAAAGTTAAAGCGAAAGCGAAAGTTAAAGTTATAGTTAAAGGGAAAGTTAAAGTTAAAAATAGAGTTAAAGTTAAAGTCAAAGTTAAAGTTAAAGTTAAGGTTAAAGTTAAAGTTAAAGTTGAAGTTAAAGTTAAAGTTAAAGTGAATGTTAAAGTTAAAGTTAAAGCGAAAGTTAAAGTTAATCTTAAAAAAAAGTAAAAGTTAAAGCTAAAGTTAAAGTTAAAGTCAAAGTCAAAGTTAAAGTTAAAGTTAAGGTTAAAGTTAAAGTTAAAGTTAAAGTTAAAGTTAAAGTTAAAGTTAAAGTTAAAGTTACAGTTAATGTTAAAGTTAAAGTTAAAGTTAAAGTTAAAGTTAAAGTTAAAGTTAAAATTAAAGTTAAAGTTAAAGTGAATGTTAAAGTTAAAGTTAAAAATAAAGTTAAACTTAAAGTTAAAGTGAATGTTAAAGTTAAAGTGAAAGTTAAAATTAAAGTTAAAAATAAAGTTAAAGTTAAAGTGAAAGTTAAATATTAACTTCTCATTTATTCAATAAAAGTAAAAAATTTGTTTTCTTATCGGTCACCACGCTTAAAAAGGTTAACTTGAATTAATATCAAAGACAAAACTTGAATTAATATCAAAGAAAACAAAATGTTGCATAAATATTATAATTGCATAAGTTGATAATATGCAATAGCTTTACAGCGGCAGTCCCCGAGTGCCACACATCCTTTTTGTTTACACGTAAACGTCTATTCCCTTAAACTTTATATGGACTGCTAAGCGACAAACTTTAAATACACCTCTGAAATTGCTGCGCATAAAATTTGTCGTACTAAATTTCAAAACGCATTATACTCAGATGTAACTGAAATATATATCTTTGTTTCACCCTCTACACTAATTTTATGTATTCTATGTGTGTCCACAATTCATCGCAACTGATTTAGCTGTATGTTATACCCTATAGGCATCGGAGGGTTGTGTCTCCGCTTTTCGGTACACCCTGTGGCTGTAGCTAGTTATTTAACCACTGCCGCTAGATGGGTCGCCTAAGCATTATCTAAGAAAGGATAGGCGTTTTTTTTCACGCGCAAACTTAAACGTATACGCGTGTATAAAAAAACACGGCTAATCATAACATCGTGCTTTAAATATTTATCTAATACAACATGAAACAAAACTTCAAGAGAATAACTGCATATCTTAACACTTGATAAAATTTGTAAATTACTACATATAGAAGTATTTCCGATACCTCTTAAAAATACAGTATTATTTAAACGTTTACCCAAAAATTTTTCTGACACCGATTCTTAGAGTAGCGAACATTCAGCCCCAGAATCAAAGTAGAATTGATATAACTCATCAGATTGACTAAGTACTCCCTTTGGTTCAATTAATTCGCATACATCCACTCTTTTTTCAAAGCCGAATTTGCTGTTGTTTGCTGACTGATTGTTGCTTTAGGCACACTTTGATGAGTAATGTCCAGCTTCTCCACACTTGAAACAAAGGAGTGATCTACTTTTTCACCAGCTGTGTTACCGGAAAATTGATTTGCTTTGATTGATGATTTGTTGTTGTCTTTCCTTAGTCGACAATCAGCGATTTTGTGGCCCACTTTTCCACAAAAATGATATTTTGAGTATGGTGATGGTTTGTGCTTCTTCAGTTCTGGCTGATTTTCAAAAGCAAACTTTCTTTTGCCAAACGCAAATGCTCTAAGCTCTTGTTGAAGCTCATTACGGGTTTTAAGGTTTGTTTTAAATAATAAACGTTGTAAATTGTTATCGAAACGAGCTGAATGTGCAAGAATCACGGCGATAGCTATTTCTTCTATAGTCTGTGATTTCCATTTATGCATAAGTGAGGTTACTAGCCGAGTTGCATAAGCCAAAATGCACTCATTGTCATTTGGTATCCCATTGAGTATATTCATGAGAGTAGCTGCTGAAGTCTCTATACCTTCAAAGCGTTATACAAACAAATCCCTAAACTGCTGCCAAGTAATACCTGCAAAGCTTACTTGAGACAACCATTGCGCAGCGCACCCCTCGAACGATTTACTGAGGGCAATAATAAGCGCACTGCCTTCCAACGGATTGTCTGCAATTATTACGTCCACAGTCGAGCACCAAGATATAGCATCTACACCCATAACATCAGGGTTAAATTTCGGAAAAGTAACATGCTCTTTTCTTTAAGATTTTGTAGGATTCATTGTTTTAAAAAGTGCAATGGATTGTCGATTCTGCATTTCCAGAATTTGGCGCAGCTGCTCGTTATTTGCGCTCATTGAGGATGGCGGAGTCCATCCCACTTCTGATGTCGGGACAGGATCACAAACGCCTTTATGAATTTCGCCAGATGTCGGGTCAGGAGTACAATTGCCATTATAAAATTCGCCAGCCGCAGTCCCTTGGCCCGAATCACCATCTTTGGTAACGTTTTCCATAGCTCGAAAGGATTGAAGTTTTTTTTTTCTTTTCTTGTGTTAAAATAAAGCGCAGGGAACAACTGTGCGTCTGAACAATTTAAAGCTATTGTGAATGATGACTAAGTGTGATATCTTATCTGTCAACTGCCTGACAGGATGTTCAATATGGCTACTTTTAAGCGTTTTCACAGGGTGTTCAATATCTTCAGCGGGTGATAGAAAGAGATACAGAATGAGACAGCGATAGTCAATTACAAATCGGGTGATCCAATCACTTTGGAATTTGGACGTCTATGCAGAAGATATCACACTTAGTTATTTATTTATTATTTAAAGTCGACGACAAATTATGGTCGACTGCATAATATAAAAGACATAAAATATACAACTCAAAAGATAAAATTTAAGATATATCGAGATTACAACAATGTTATATTACAAACAAAGAAATATTAATGAACATTACTCTTTAATTTCAGAATATAATAATAATAAGAAATATGAGCAGAAATAAGATCTTATGCCGAAATCTTATACTGGCGGAATGCATCAGATTCCGCTCAGCATGATTTCGGAATGCAGTTGATTCCAATCTTCCTGTTGGAATGCAACAAGATTCCAATCAGCATGTCATGGGAATCCGGCAGTGCCAAGAGTAGTGTAATGAGGATACGCCATCACAAGGCATAAAAAAGTAACATGACCTGTGTTGTTGGAATGCACCGGATTCCAAACAGCTCGATGCCTGACCCATAAGATTATACTGCCGGAATGCATACGATTCCGGTCAGTGACTCATGAAAAAGCATGTTTTTTACGTTGTTGAAATGCACCAGATTCCAATCAACACAGTACTGTCTTGTTCCTTCTTAATGATACATGTTGATAAATGTTCCTCCATCCTTAAGCGAGATAGTTCCTGTTGTTTATGGAAGGAATAAAATGCCGGCAAATTAAATTAGCTTGTATCACTTAAATTAGATAGGCAAGTATTGCATTACGTGTAGTGGCAAAAGTACATTCAAGACTGATACAGCTATACAAGTCATTGTAGTGCGCGCACCAGATAAGAAGAGGAATATTTTTAGCAAAGCTTCGTCGACAAAGGGGTAAATAGAAAGGAACGTAGTGTCTGGATACTCTAGGGGGAACCGCAAAAACAAGAGGCTGAGGAGGTCTGCAGAATCAATTTCTCCAATAATGAGCTTATGGATGAACAATACCCCCAGTAATATTCTCCGATTTTTCAGAGTGGGTAAGTTAATAAGAAGAAGTCTACTTCTGTATGGAGGAAGGTGGAGACTTGAGTCCCAATTAAGGCCGCGCAATGCAAATATCAAAAATTACTTTTGAACTGACTCAAGACGCTTTATATGCTTTTGAGAAACAGGGGACCAAACGCATGAGCAATACTGGAGTATTGGACGAACCAGCGATGTGTAAAGAACCTTAGTGAGGTACGGATCATCGAACTCTTTAGCCCATCTTTTAACAAATCCAAGTAAACCCAACGCTTTGTTGGCTATAGATGAAATATGCATGTTAAAATTCAATTTCGGATCAAAAAGGACACCTAGATCATTTGCAATAGATATACGCTCCAAAGGCGTACCATCTATTACATAAGATTTCAATGCTGGCTTCACTCGGTGAAATGTTATATGCTTACATTTAGAGCAATTTAAAGTTAGTAAATTTGTTGTGTACATTGGAACGAGTCCAAGTCGGCCTGAAGAAGATCCAAGGAACTCAAATCGGTAGGACAGTAAGTGGAGCAAAGTTTTACATCATCCGCATACATTATAGTATGGGAATATAATATTGTCTGTGGCAAGTCATTAATGAAAAGGGCAAAGAGCAAAGGTCCTAGATGACTTCCCTGGGGGGGTACGCCGGAGGAAACTCCGAACGATTCCGACAGATTGCACTTGAACAGGACTTTTTGGGTCCGGTTAGAAAGATAGCTTTTCAGCCACATTAATAGGTGAAACGGAAAGCCTAGTAAATCAAGCTTATGAATAAGCAACCCATGGTTGACGGTATCAAATGCTTTGCTGAAGTCCGTGTAAATGACATCCGTTTGCTTGTTCGCTAAAAATCCTTCCACAACTATAGAGGTGAATACAAGCAAATTTGTAGTGGTTGACCTTTGACGAATAAAACCGTGTTGGCAATGAGACAAAAGACTAGAACACTGCTATTGGAGTTGACTGGTAACAATCTGTTCAAAGACTTTAGGGATGACTGAAAGTTTAGCAATACCCCTGTAGTTTTCAACTTTTGACCTACTAACTTTTTTATGCAGGGGTATAATAAAAGACTGTTTCCAAAGTGCCGGGAATGACGCAGATCCCAGACATAGCTCATAGCTTATCATTCACAATGTTTAAAGCTTTTCACATTAATGAAAAATCACAAGCCCTCTTCTATTCGAGTATTTTTTCAGACACGTTTTATTCACATACTTGTCTCTTTCTTACCTTTTCGGCACTTATAGCTTACATCGTGGCGCACAGTAGCACGCTCGGTAAAGCATAATGCTTTTACCTCGCTCTTACATTAAAAGAAAGAACGTGATAACAGTTTACTTCGATCACATACAAATTTACTCAACAAGTATTTTATGTGCACAGTAGATCCTGTAACACGATACGCATATACTTTTACAGGGTCATTGATAATTTCGAATGACATTTAAAACATTTATAATAAAATTGTGTGTTGCACCGACAAGTACATATGGGCGATTCTCCGCGAGCTCTCAGTTTTACTAACCCAAAATTTTTGAAAAAAAATATTCGATTTTCAAATATTTTCAATCATTTTTCTAGTTTGTATAGCTAAAAAACATTCGCAAAGTGGACGAGCTACAGCTATTAATTTCCGTTCTTAATACTGAAACCCGCCACGGTTGTGACATGACACGCGTGCCACGGTTGTGACATTTTGACAATAAATTGCTCATTAAAAAAGCTAGTATGACTCGCAAAATTTTCCGTAAAATTTTAAGGTTGTGTCAGCAAAATTTAAAGAAAAATGGTACAATAGACGGTACTTAACTTAAAACTACAAAAATACAAGTGCCACGGTTGTGACACGATTTTTTTTTTTTCAGTCCTTCAGTGTTTATAAATGGATATTAGTTATTTTAAGACAGCAAACATTAACACGGAAATATGCGGGGACACTTGCTGATCAAAATTCGCACTCACATGTCACAAACCAGTTTGCAATAAATCAATAGGTACCAATAGAGTTGGGCCGTTTCGTTCTGAACTTGTTCAATTGACCGGGTCTCTCAACTGAACAAGTGAGCTAGATCTTCGATTTCGGTTCTATTTGTTCTTTTAGCTCATTTGTTCTTTTAGTTCGTTTTATCTAATGTTATTCTTTCTCTTTTCTCGTTCGCGAACATTCATACATACATACGCAGAAATTCACAGTGAGCACGAATGTCGATGATGCCACTTACATTAAAGATATGTGTGGTCATCTTTGTGTGTGGCACTGCTACAACAATATATGTATGGACTATTTATGAAAAACTTGTTTTGTAAGAAACTAATCATTCCATTTATTAAACTTGAAAAGTTCATATTTACAATTTGTGTCTGTATTCTTTCAATTTCCTGGATCTTCCGAAATTTGTAACTTTTTTGGAAGTTAATTATAGATATATATATTAACTTATTTATTCATAACACATTTAAATATACCTACACAAAGCATTGCTGCATACGCGCCCCCCTCTATACTTGTTGGCTTTTTTCGCGGGTGCGAGCAGCAGTGAACATGCTTGAATTTGTTTAAAAAAAAAAAAGAACAGATGAACAAAAAGAACAACTCGTTCGTTCATCAGAAAAAGAACGAAATAACCGAATCTCTGAAATTAACGAAAAAGCACTACTCTAAGTACCAACCTAACGATTTGAATAACATATTGTAACGAATTTACTTGCAAATCCTTTTATTTGCACCCCTCTGCTAAGTTCGTATCGCTAAACTGTTGAATAAATAACTCCAATATTGAATAATGAAAAAATGGCCTTTATTAAAATACTTCACAATAACACTTATACTTTGCTTAACAACCAAAGTGATTGATAGCTCAAATGAAACTCTACTATTCAGAATAATACTGCTATAGCTCGCTAGATAGCGCTTAATCGAACTGCTTGACGGTTCAAATCAAACTGAATTACTTCTTACTCGCCTGCCCCGCTTTTATAATTTACGCTGCATACTTCTAGGCTCTTCGATTTCCAGAACTTACTAGTTAGTTTCGGCTACAAAATCGCCAGCCACAACTACGTGCACAAATTATTGCTCTCTCTTATGACAACTCAGATAAGATATATACATGTGTTTGTGCATTGCCGCTCCGTTGCTCGTATACATACATATGTGTAGACGCAATTATTTATTCGTTTATGTAGATATATAATAATTGAATTATTGATGTGAATGTTTGTAGTTTACAGTTTCTAGCGCATACATAGGCGTATAAGTAAATGCATCTGTGTGTGACATCTTTCGGCTGCTTTATATATGTGTATACATGATTTGATTATTGACGTAAATACTGCTTATCGTGGCCTTAGCATCGCTTTAGTGATGGTATAACTTAGCGATGCTAATATCCCTGACACTGCCCTCCACCTAAGTCTGATCGTCCCGGTCAGACAAATCTCTCGATCTAAACGTTGCCAGCCTTTCCAAATTGACCACTTTCATTTTGGTTCGTGCTTTACCGATGGTTTGTATGCGGTACACTACATCGTTGATCCGTTTTACAACTTTGTATGGGCCTTCCCAATTACACTGCAATTTCGGGGACAAACCTTTTTTACGTTGCGGGTTGCGGGTTGTATAACAGCACCAAATCTCCTTCCTGAAAACCTTCTGAATTAATTGCTTTATCATATCTGGCTTTCATCTTGTCACTCATAATCTTTGTTCGTTGCCTTATCAGATCATGTATTTCTCTTAGCTCTTCTTCCAAATCACTAGTGGATTTCCAGACATTTCTCTCCGCATTGGCATCTATCCTAAACTTCAAATCAGCTGGCAGTCTAAGGTCATTGCCAAAAACTACTTTTGCAGGGGTTTGGCCCGTTGTCTCATGCACTGCTGATCGGTGAGCCATCAAGAATAATGGTATGCGGGTATCCCATTCTTTATGGTACTTGTCTACTACTTTCCTTAAGTGCTCCTCCAATGTTCTATTGAATCGTTCTACCATACCATCGGATTGAGGATGCAATGCAGTTGTCCGTGTTTTTCGAACGCCCAATGACTTACACATTTCCTGGAACACAGCTGATTAGAAATTCCTGCCTTGGTCAGAATGTAACTCCATTGGTACACCATACCTTGCAACCCAATTGTTTATAAACACTTCTGCTACCGTTTCCGCTTCTTGATTTGGGATTGGGTATACCTCTGGCCATTTGCTGAAATAATCCATAACTACCAGTACATATTTGTTTCCGCCGTTGCTAGTAGGAAATGGACCGGCGACATCCATAGCGATCCTTTCAAATGGCGCACCTGAGTTATATTGCTTCATCTGGCCATGACTTCGTGTTCTGGGCCCTTTCGCTCTGCTGCAAACCTCGCAGTTCGCAATCCACTCAGTGACCGACTGACGACAACCAACCCAATAGAATCTCTGTTTAATCTTCTCGAGCGTCTTCGTGATTCCAAGATGACCTCCGCTTGGACCATTATGCAGCTCGCTGAGCACGTCAGGAATCCTCTTTGTGGGAACAACTATCAGTTTATTCTTGTAATTACCATCCTCACTCTCCCATACTCGATGAAGGCAACCGGATATCAATTCTAAACTGTTCCACTGTGCCCAATATGGCTTCGCAATGGGACTCTCTGCTGACATCTCTTCTCTGTTTGGTCTTTCATTTCGTTCGAGCCCTTGCATAACACGTGACAGATCTGCATCTTCTAGCTGGCACTTTCTTAGCTGTTCCTTGTCCCATTCATCTGTACATGTTATAGTCATTAGCCGGACATCTATAATGTCTTCTTTAGCCTCGGCTTTTGAACAGTGCTTGCATTCCAAACTACATGGTCTTCGTGACATTGCATCAGCATTTCCATGGGTACTACCTTTTCGATGCTCAATGGAAAAGTCATAGCTTTGGAGTCGCTCGATCCACCGTGCCAATTGTCCTTCCGGATTACGGAACTGCAGAAGCCATTTTAAATCTGCGTGATCTGTCCTGACACGGAATCGCTGGCCGTAGAGGTATTTGTGAAAATGTTTAATGCACTCTACCAATGCCAACAGCTCTCTCCGCGTAACGAGTAGTTCCTCTCTGGTTTTCCAATCGAACGGCTGTAATATGCAACTACCTTCACCTGTCCATGCACCAGTTGTGATAAAACGCCTGCTATAGCATATCCGCTCGCATCTGTATCTAGAATAAATGTTGCTCCTGGAATCGGATATGCCAACATTGGGGCAGTGCACAAACGCTCTTTCAATGTTTGGAAAGCTACTTCTTGCTCCTTCTTCCATTCAAAAGCTTTATTTTTTCTTGTTAGCTTATGGAGACTATGGGATACGCTGTCAAAATTTGGTACAAATCGGCGGTAATATGTGCACAGCCCAAGGAAACTTCTCAATTCATGCAGATTCTGTGGTCTTGGCCAATCCTTTACTGCCTCTATCTTTTCATTCGCTGTACGGATACCTTCTGTCGTTACCTTGTGACCCAAATAATTTACTTCCTTTTTAAACAGCGCACACTTTTTGGGACTTAACTTCAGACCAGCGCCAGCTATTCTGTGGAAAACTTCATCTAAGTTTTTAAGATGTTCATCAAAGTTCTTGCCCAATACGATGATGTCGTCCAGGTACACCAAGCATGTTTTCCAATGTAGTCCTTTCAATACCTGGTCCATGAGTCTCTCAAAAGTAGCTGGTGCATTACAAAGTCCAAAAGGCATCACTGTAAATTGCCAAAGACCATCACCCATACTGAAGGCTGTTTTCTCTTTATCTTCCTCCTTCACTTCAACTTGCCAGTAGCCGCTTTTCAAATCCAGCGTGGAAAACCATTTCTTACCAGATAGCGAGTCCAGAGTGTCGTCAATTCTTGGCAATGGGTAGCTATCCTTTTTTCGTTACGTCATTCAACTTCCGGTAGTCCACGCAAAACCTCATTTTTCCATCCTTCTTCTTTACAAGTACTACCGGTGAGCTCCATGGACTAGCTGATGGTTCGATGACGCCGCTGTCGCTCATTTCTTGTATGATTTGACTCACAACTTCCCGCTTCGCCAGTGGAACACTACGTGGAACTTGACGGATCGGCCTCGCATCTCCAGTGTCAATTTGATGTTTCACAACATTGGTGCGGCCTGGTTTGGAACCATCCTGGTCAAATATGTTCGCATACTTTAGGAGCAGTTGTTTTGCCTTACTCTGATATGCTTCCTCTAGCCCCTGTGTCCATGCCGTGATGTCATTTGAAAGATCAGTATTACTAGTTGAAACGTATTCCTGGAGCTGTTCACAGTTAATAACTACTTCAGCCTCTTGGCATCTTCCCAAAATAGCTCCTTTAGTCAGTTTGAGTGGTGACTTGAACTCATTGAGTACTCTTACCGGAATACGTCCATCTTGTTTTGTCATAGCCAGGGTTTTTCCTACAAGTATGTTCAGTGCTGATTTGTTTGCTGCTTCGACAACCCACAATTTGTTTGTCCCACAATCTCCATCAACCTTTGCCCAGATGACTGCTTCGGATTTTGGTGGTATTCGCTGACTCTCTTCCACCAGCACTCGTTTACTGCTGTAGCCTCTCTCGTAGCCGAAATTAAGTGGTACGTCCATGTTCTTATATCGCATCGTCTTGCTTTGCATGTCAATCTTGATGCCCTGGTCGATTAAGAAGTCCACTCCAATTATGATTTCATCAACAATCTCTGCCACTATAAAATTGTGTACTACCGTGACGTTCCCAATTGCGACTTCACATGATACTTCTCCTAGAACCGTGCTGTCTTCTCCAGTGTCTGTACGCAATCTTGCTCCATGCAATGGTCTTATCTTCTTGTTGACTAAATCCGCTCGAATGATGGAATGAGATGCACCCGTATCTACAGTCAGTAAATGTTCCTTTCCATCCACATGTCCTCCGACAGTAAGATTGTTTGACCTTCTTCCAATTTGTGAGATAGAGATTATGGGGCATTCAATTGAGGGAGCCAGCTGTCGCCCCTTGCGGCTGACTCGCTTTAGTTTAACGATTGAGTGGACTTGGATATTTGCTCAATTTGGAATATCTGTTTTCTATGCTCGCTTCCATAACGTCGTTCTACAGCAGCCATCAATGCTTCATAATTGTTCCGCTCTCCTTCGGGAATCGTCTGTAGGATTTCCGCTGCTGGCCCCTTCAATGCCACGAACAGTGCAGCAACTTCATCTTCCGCATTCCAGTTGTTCACTGCTGCGGTCTTCTAAAACTGTAGCTTGAAGACCTGGAAAGGAACAGAACCGTCAAAGGATGGTGTTTTTAGCTTTGGATTACTCGTTGAAACATCTGGGGAATTTAGTTGCAACTCCTTTATACGACCTCTCAAAGCATCCACCACGGCCTCGATTTTTTCCTCAAACTGCGTTATTATCCCGTCCATGCGCGCTTCGAGTTTTGATGATATACGCGCCTCTTGCGCTTCGAGTTGTACTGTTATGCGTGTCTCTTGTTCTTTCAGTTGTTCTTCCATCTTTGATGTAATCTGTGTCGACATTTCTGAAATACGCGTTTCCTGTGATTCCAGTTGGGATGCCATATATGTCTTCTGCTCTTCCAGTTGGGATGTCATATATGTGTTCTGTTCTTCCAGTTGAGATGACATTTGCTACGACATTGATGTTACTGTCGATGTTTGTACAGATATTGCAGCCAATATCATGTTCAAGTCTGTGCTCGTAACTGTCTGCGATGTTTCATTTTTCTCTTCAATTTTGGTTGTCTCCTCACCATCAAGATGAAAGTCGTACTCTTCCACGTCAATTCCTTCTAATTCCATTGCCTGTCGTAGTCGTTCCTGAAGTTCTAGTTTAATGCCGGTTGTATTCAATCTACGGCTCTCCAACTCCTTCTTCAGTTGCTGGATCTTCAATTCACTTAACTTTGGCATGTCCAAGTTGTATTCGAAGTCTTCGGAATTTATTCAACAATTCCTCTTCTGACACCAATTGTACGAATTTACGCAATTCCCCATATTTGCAATCTTCTGCTAACTTTCGTATCGCTAAACTGTTGAATAAATAACTCCAATATTGAATAATGGAAAAATGGCCTTTATTAAAGTACTTATACTTTGCAACGAATAGCTTGCTTAATAACCAAACTGATTGATATCTCAAATGAAACTGATTACTCGCCTCCACTGTTGTCGCCCTTTTATATTGTCCGACCTCCTCGTTGCATATTTCTAGGCTTTTCTTATTCCAGAACTTACTAGTTAGTTATAAATTTCTCAGCTACAACTACAGATGTATAATTTTTATAGCTTCTCTCATACCCCATGCGCTTGTATGTGTGAGCGACACTTCCACAATCACAATTGCATACCTTTAGGAGCATTTCAGATAAGATATCTGCATGTGTTTGTGCGTTGCTTCTCCGACGCGTGCACGCGTATGTGTAGACATAATGATTGAATTATTGATGTGAATTCAAGTCACTGTTTAGTATCGGCCTAGAGATGGCAGTACCCCTTAGTGTTGCTAATATTCGTAACAATACTCATTAACACCTTTCATTTGATACGCATATCGTACACAAAAATTCTAGAGTCACCCCTGGTCCACCGTTATGCCGATATCTCGAAAAGGCGTCCACCTATAGATCTAAGGCCCACTCCCTTTTAAAATACTCATTTACACCTTTCATTTAATACCCATATGGTCCACCTTTATGGCGATATCTCGAAAAGGCCTCCAGCTATAAAACTAAGTCCACGCCCTTTTAAAATACTCTTTAACGCCTTTCATTTGATACCCATATCGTACAAACAAATTCTAGTGTCAGCTCTGGTCCATCTTTATGGCGATATCCCTAAATGGCGTCCACCTATAGAACTATGGCCCACTCCCTCCTAAAATACTCTTTAATACCTTCCATTTGATACACATGTCATACAAACACATTCCAGGGTTACCCTAGGTTAATTTTCCTTCATGGTGATTTTACCTTATTTTGTCTCCATATCTCTCAACTGAGTATATAATGTTCTGTTACACCCGAACTTAGCCTTCCTTACTTATTATTAGTAGCGTTTGGTCTATTGTCTCAAATGCACCTTTTATTGGTTGTGAAGTATAAGTGTTATTGTGAAGTACGTTCAAAGTAGTGTAATAAAGACCATTTTGCATTATTGAAAATTTGAGTTATCTATTCAACACTTTAGCGATTCGAGCATTAGCAGAAGGTTGGAATAAGCGGGATTTCACCAAACTCGTTACAATTGGTTTTAGAAGAGGAATTGTTGAAAAAGGTCTGAAGATTTCGAATAAAACTTGGACATAGCAAAGTTAAGTGAATTAAGGATCCAGCAACTGAAAAAAGAGTTGGAGAACTGTGAATTGAATACAATCGACAATAAAATCGAACTCCAAACACGACTACGAGAGGTAATGGAGTTGGAAGGAATTTATTTGGACGAACATGTCTTTTATCATGATGTGGAGGAGCCAGCGACTAAAATGGAGGAGAAGATAGAGACTCCGAATCCATTGGCAAGTGTTGACACTAACGCGATACTAGCAGAACAGAAGACAAGTATAGCATCCTAACTGGAATCACAGAAGACACGTATCCAACATCCAAGTTGGAAACACAGGAGACACGCATAACATCCAAGATGGAAGAACAAGAGGAGCGCTTATCATTGCAGGTGGCACAATTGTCTTCACAATTAGAAGCACAGGAAGCAAGGGTAACATCAAAGCTGGAAGCGCAGGTTTCAAAAATCGCTCAATTTCAAGCAGAAATCGACGATTTAAAAGGTCGTATGGAGCAGTTCCAACTAAATCGCCCAGCAGTTTCAGCGAGTAATCTAAAGGTAAAAACACCATCCTTTGACGGTTCTGTTCCTTTCCAGGCCTTTATTTATTATTTATTTATTTATTTATTTATTTGTTTGTTAAAAACACAGACACAAAGCGGTCGACTGCTGTATATAAGATACAATACATATAACAAGGAAGGAAAACATAAGCGTAAAAAACCAAAAATTTTAAGTAAAAACTTAAATAATAAACAATCAAATTAATTAAGTTAAATTTTGATTAATACATAAATGAAATCGAAAATAAAAATTTGTTAAAATTAATATTGAAATAAAATTGACATCTTATTTAAAAATCTTTAAAAATATCATGCCAGATGTGAGAGTATTTCCTTACGGATAACAGCAATCGAATACTCAAAACTAATGCAGTTGAACAGTTCGTCATAGCGCGAGCACCAATTGCGAAGAGGGCTTATTTTGCAAAATTACGCCGTAGAATGGGTAAATGAAAGAGTACATAATGTCTTGTAGTTCTCGCAGGAACAGAAAAATTCAGTCTGCTTACAAGGTCAGTGGAGTCTATCTCACCGATAATCAGTTTATGAAGGAACATTACCCCGAGTAATGTTCTTCTATTCTCTAAAGTTGGCAAACTGATGAGAAGAAGTCTATTTCTATAAGGTGGAAGATGTTGATTTGATTCCCACTTAAGACCGCGTAAAGCGAAGATTAGAAACTGCTTCTGTACCGATTCAATCCGATCTATATGATTTTTATACCCCTTGGACCAAATACAGGAACAATACTCAAGTATTGGGCGAACCAAAGATGTGTAAAAGGTCTTGGTTAAATAAGGATCATCAAATTATTTAGCCCATCTTTTAATAAATCCGAGTACATCCGATGCCTTGTTTACAACAGATGAAATATGCATGTTAAAGCTCAATTTCGCATCAAAAAGGACACCCAGGCCACATACTACAGATATACGCTCCAAGGGAGCACCATCTAGCATATAGGATTCTAAATTGGGTTGACTCTGTGAAATGTCATTAGTTTACATTTGCAGCAGTGTAAAACTAGTAGATTTACTGTACATCATAATTGAAATGAGTCCAAATCGGCCTGAACTAAATCCAAACGGGAAGAGTCAGAATAGCATAGTTTAACATCATCTGCATACATTAGAACACGGGAATACGAGATAACCATTGGTAAGTCATTTATAAAGAGGGTAAAAAGTAATGGACCCAGATGGCTACCCTGAGGCACACCAGAAGTTACTTCTGTCGACTCTGAGAGACTGTTTTTGAACATAACTCGCTGAGTTCTATTTAAGAGATAGCTGCGAATCCAAAGTACTAAATTCTTCGAAAAACCCAGTAAGTCAAGTTTATGAGTTAAAAGCTCATGATTAACAGAATCAAATAACATCGGTTTGCTTATTGCATAAAAATCCAGCCATGACTAGAGAGGCGAACTCAAACAAGTTGGTTGTGGTTGATCTTCTACACACAAAACCATGTTGGCTGGGTGATAATAAAGAAGTACATACATATTGAATTTGGCAGGTGATGATCTTTTCAAACATTTTAGGAATAGCCGAAAGTTTAGCTATGCCCCTGTAGTTCTCGATATTGGACCTATTACCTTTCTTATGTAAGGGAATAACAAATGATTGCTTCCAAATTGAAGGGAATACAGAAGATTCAAGAGATAGTGTAAATAATTTAAGGATCGGCTTAGATAAGTTGACAGCACAAAATTTTAGAACAGAACTAAGAAGACCATCTGTACCCGGAGAGGTAATTGGTTTCAACTCCAGAAGACTCTTCAGAACAGTATCTATATCTATGACAATTAGAACTTTCTAAGGTGTAAGGATAGAGATCCGATTGAAAAAGTTGAGATGAATAGGTCGACTTAAAGTATTCAGCAAATAAGTTGGCAACATCATCATTCGAGCTTGCGTTCTTACATCCATAAGCAAAAGCAGACGGAAATCCTGAGGTTTTTCTCTTAGAATTGACAAAACTAAAGAACTGTTTCGTGTTGTTAAAAAATTTAAGCTTACACCTGTTTAAGCTACTGTTTGAGAAGACCGCAGCAGTGAACAACTGGAATGCTGAAGATAAAGCTGCTGCTCTATTCGTAGTATTGAATGGGCCAGCAGCCGAAATCCTACAGACGATTCTCGAAGGAGAGCGGAACAACTATGAAGCGTTGATGGCTGCTGCTGAACGACAATACGGAAGCGAATACAGGATGCAGATATATCAAACTAAGTTGCAAAACCGCTACCAAAAAACGAATAAGACTCTGCAGTAGTTTGCGTAGGATGTTGAAAGGCTGGCCTATCTAGCAAATGCGGATGCACCCGTGGAATACACCGGAAGGGTACAAATCCAGAGCTTCATACTCTCCTTTTACTTCGAAAATTATTTTCAGTTCTGATTATATTTTTCATTCACTTTCTAGAATTTTATGTTTGTAAGAAAATTTTAGAAGTCTTTTTCATTTTTCGGGGGCGCCCGGAAATCGAGGGCCCCTGGCAACTGCCTAATCTGCCTACTTGTTAATCCGACCCTGAGTTCAAGTCACATCTCAAACTTACAAAAGGAGCTCTATTGGGAAGATGCTAAGAGGCTGAAGTAGGTATTAACTGTGAACAGCTCCAGAAAAACGTTTCAACTGGCAACATTAATATTTCTAATGACATCACGGCATGGACGGAGGGGCTAGAGGAAGCCTATCAGAGTAAGGCAAAACAACTGCTCCTAAAGTACGCGAACATATTTGACCAAGATGGTTCCAAACCAGGCCGCACCAACTTTGTGAAACATCAAATTGATACTGGAGATGCGAGGCCAATCCGTCAAACCCCTCGTAGCGTTCCACTGGCGGAGCGGGAAGTTGTGAGTCAAATCGTACAAGAAATAACTGACAGCGGCGTCATCGAACCGTCAGCTAGTCAATGGACCTCACCGGTGGACTTGTGAAGAATAAGGAGGAAAAATGAGGTTTTGCGTGGACTCCCGCAAGTTGAACGACGTTACGAAAAAGGATAGCTACACATTGTCAAGAATTGATGATATTCTGGACTCGCTACTTGGTACGAAATGGTTTTCCACACTGGACTTGAAAAGTGGCTACTGGCAAATGGAGGTGAAGGAGGAAGACAAAGAGAAAACCGCCTTCAGTGTCGGTGATGGTCTTTCGCAATTTACAGTGATGCCTTTTGGTCTTTGTAATGCACCAGCGACTTTTGAGCGACTCATGGAACAGGTATTGAAAGGACTACATTGGAAAACATGCTTGGTGTACCTGGACGACATCATCTTATTGGGCAAGAATTTTGATGAACATCTCAAAAACTTGGAGGAAGTTTTTCAGAGAATAGCTGGCGCTGGTCTGAAACTAAGTCCTATAAAGTGTTCGCTGTTTAAAAAGGAAGTAAATTGTTTGGGTCACAAGCTAACGACAGAGGGAATCTGCACTGCAAATTAAAAGATAGAGGCTGTAAAGGATTGGCCAAGACAACAGATCCTGTATGAATTGAGAAGTTTCCTTCGGCTGTGCACATATTACCGCCGATTTTTACCAAACTTTTCCAGCGTAGCCCATAGCCTCCACGAGCTTACAAGAAAAAATAAATCTTTTTTTTTTTTGAATGGAAGAAGGAGCAAGAAGGGGCTTTCCAAACATTGAAAGAGCGTTTGTGCACTGCCCCAATGTTGGCATATCCGATCCCAGGAGCAACGTTTACTCTAGATACAAATGCTAGTGAATATGCTATAGAAGGCGTTTTATCACCACTGGTCGATGGACAGGAGAAGGTAATTGCATACTACAGGCGATCAATTGGAAAACCAGAGAGGAACTATTGCGTTACACGGAGAGCTGTTGGCATAGGTAGAGTGCATTAAACATTTTCACAAATACCTCTACGGGCAGCGATTCCGCGTCAGGACAGATCACGCAGCGTTGAAATGGCTCTTGCAGTTCCGTAATCCAGAAGGTAAATTGGCACGGTGGATCGAGCGACTTCAAAGCTATGACTTTTCCATTCAGCATCGAAAAGGTAGTACCCATGGAAATGCTGATGCAATGTCATGAAGACCATGTAGTTTGGAATGCAAACACTGTTCAAAGGCTGAGGCTAAAGAAGAAATTATAGATGTCCGGCTAATGACTATAACGTGTACGGATGAATGGGACAAGGAACAACTAAGGAAGTGTCAGCTAGAAGATACAGATCTTTTACATATTATGCAAGGGCTCAACGAAACGAAAGACCTAATAGAGAGGAGATGTCGGCAGAGAGTCCCTATTGCGAATACATATTGGGCACAGTGGAATAGTTTAGAGTTGATATCCAGTTGCTTGCATCGAGTATGAGAGAGCGAAAGTGGTCAATGTTGTTCCCAGGGAAAGGATTCCTGACGTTCTCAACGAACTACATAATGGTTCAAGTGGAGGTCATCTTGGAATCACGAAGACGCTCGAGGAGATTAAACAGAGATTCTCTTGGGGTCGTTGCCGTCAGTCGGTCACTGAGTGGATTGCAATCTGCGAGGTTTGCAGCAGAGCGAAATGGCCCAAAACCCTAAGTCATGGCCAGATGAAGCAATATAGCTCAGGTGCGCCATTTGAAAGGATCGCTATGGATGTCGCAGGTCCTTTTCCTACTAGCAACTGCGGGAACAAATATTTACTGGTGGTTATGGATTATTTCAGCAAATAGTCAGAGGTATACCCGATCCCAAATCAGGAAGCGGAAACAGAAGGAGAAGTGTTCATAAAGAATTGGGTTGCAAGGTATGGTGTTGTAATGTAGCGTTACAATAACGTAACCACCCCCTGTATTTCCTTATTCACTTAAACCTGAACCTCCTTGTACTTATTCTTGTATAGCATAGTCAACAACCACTAATAGCAAACCAATGAAAAAGCACAATAATGGTGCGTTGACTTCTCAACCAGTTTCTATAGCATAGCCAAAAACCACTTGTATAGCATAGTCAACAACCACTGATAGCAAACCAATGAAAAGCACAATAATGGTGCGTTGACTTCTCAACCAGTTTGCGGCACCACCCATATACACATCGAGTTTGCATTTTTGCAATTCAGTCCTCGCAGGTGAGCCAGCGGGAGTGGTTGTGTTGTTGAGTGGAAGGAGCGCTGTCATGGCGCGGGTCACCCTCCACCAGGGCTGGACGACGAGAGCGGTGTCTTCGGACTATTTTTCCCTCCGTCGCCCACCCTGGTGCTAGAGCGGCCCGCTGCCTCAATGACCACATGCCCCCTTCCCCCTCGGCTCGGGTTGCGTGGCAGGGGCGCCGTCATGGCGCGGGTCACCCTCCACCAGGGCTGGACGACGAGAGCGGTGTCTTCGGACAATTTTTCCCTCCGTCGCCCACCTTGGTGCTTGAGCGGCCCGCTGCCTCAATGACCTCATACCCCCTTTCCCCTCAGCTCGGGTTGCGTGGCAGGGGCGCCGTCATGGCGCGGGTCACCCTCCACCAGGGCTGGACGACGAGAGCGGTGTCTTCGGACAATTTTTCCCTCCGTCGCCCACCTTGGTGCTTGAGTGGCCCGCTGCCTCAATGACCACATACCCCCTTCCCCCTCAGATCGGGTTGCGTGGCAGGGGCGCCGTCATGGTGCGGGTCACCCTCCACCAGGGCTGGTCGACGAGAGCGGTGTCTTCGGACTACTTTTCCCTCCGTCGCCCACCCTGGTGTTGAGTGGCCCGCTGCCTCAATGACCCAAAGCACCCCTCTCCCCCAGCTCTGGTTTAATAGGATGGCCGGAGCGGTGGGACCACTCCCACTAGTTAGTAGGGAGAAGAGGGTGCGGCCGTGGCGTGAGTCAACCCTTGCTGCACCAGGACGACGAGAGTGGTGTCTTCGGGCTACTTTTCCCTCCGTCGCCCTGGTCTGGTAAGCAATGACCCGCTGCCAGAACGACCGCACGACCCCTCTCCATAGCTCTGGTTTCAGCCGTGAGCTGATTCGTGCGCACAGGGGCTATCGCTGTGCGTTAAGGTGCACTTCCCCTCCGCGCACGGATCGACCCACGGTGTCTCGGCTGGTACAGCCCCGCCCCCCTTACGCACCTTCTATTAGCGTGAAGGTAGATAGGCGGCGGTGTCCAGCGGTGAAACCAGCACTAACGAGTCCTCGCAGTTTCTCCCGCAGGTGACTGACACCGCCGATTACCAAGCCTGCCGAAGACGTTCGATCAACGCGATCCTGCCGAAGCCGACCGACCAACACAAGCCCGCTGGTACGCCCTCCTATCCCGCCCAGAACACGCAGCCGCTGTCCAGGTAAACCAAGTCGCCAGCCTATCTCCCCTCTCACCCCGGCCCTGGTACGCGCTCCGTAGCCTCCCGCCGTTGCATCCGTCACGCCGCTGCTACGACGACCGTTGGCCGTCTGCCATCCTACCGCCGTTAAGCCGCTGCTACGACGACCGTTGGCCGTTCGCCACCCTACCGCCGTTAAGCCGCTGCATCCGTCCCGCCGCTGCTACGACGACCGTTGGCCGTTCGCCATCCTACCGCCGTTAAGCCGCTGCATCCGTCCCGCCGCTGCTACGACGACCGTTGGCCATTCGCCACCCTACCGCCGTTAAGCCGCTTCATCCGTCCCGCCGCTGCTACGACGACCGTTGGCCGTTCGCCATCCTACCGCCGTTAAGCTGCTGCATCCGTCACGCCGCCGCTACGACGACCGTTGGCCGCTTGCCATCCTACCGCCTTTAAGCCGCTGCATCCGTTCCGCCGCTGCTACGACGACCGTTGGCCGTTCGCCACCCTACCGCCGTTAAACCGCTGCATCCGTCCCGCAGCTGCTACGACGACCGTTGACCGCCTGTCATCCTACCGCCGTCAATCCGCTGCTTCTATCCCGCCGCTGCTTCCGTGCCGCCGTACCAGTCCGTCTGTTACCCGACCGTTCAACCGCCCTACCGAACCTCCTCTACTCCAACGACCGTTAGCCGCCACTCCGCCCCCTCGCCACCTTGCGACGGAAAGCTGCTGCCCGCCTAATATCTCCAGCCGTGTGTGCGTGTGTTCGTAACACATAAATATCGTGTATTTATTAAGTAGGGGTTTGTGGGACCTTTATTTGACTCTGGATTGACTGAGCGTTACCCCAGCCTTAGGCAAAACCCACCTCATAAATGGCGCCCGAGCAGGAACCCTCCTCCGCAGATGACCGTGGAAAAACCACTACAACCACCACCAACGGTGCCGGGGCGGGTTCAACGAACACACGGCTAGAAACAACACACACAGGCTCCGGAAGGCACGCTGCTGAACACCGACTCGCTCAATTGGATCTACCTACTTAGGAGGGAGAGGCTGATCGAGGAGTGTAAGGAACACCGAATTGACGTGGAAGGCCAAACCGTAGCCGAGATGCGTCACGCACTGAGTACTTACGTGAGAGCGAAACGCGCCAGAAAATCCAGTGAAGACCTGCTGAAAGAGCTGGAACAAGAAGTGAAAGAGGAAGAGGGGAAGTCCACTATGCTACCTCAGCCAACAACAAAGCCGATCCCTTCAATCCAGATCCACAGCCCACAGTCGCACGGAGGAAAGAGAGAGAACGCATCACCGAAACGAGACGAAATGAGCGACGGGGACTTATGAATACCGTTCGCCGCTAGGATTTGCACTTTTCGGGAGAGGAGTCACTGCACGAATTTCTTGAGAGGATAGAGGAGCTCGCCGAATGCTACCGCATCCCCGTCGACCGGCTCCTCCCAACGCTGCCGGAGTTTCTACGCGGGAAAGCACTGCAATGGTACCGCGTCCGTAAGCAACACATACACCGCTGGAGTGATCTGCGGAGGGAGGTACAAAATTTTTTTCTACCTAAGCGACACATACGACATTTGGAAGAGGCCATCTGACAACGCAAACAGCAAGGCCGGGAAAAGGCCAAAGGCTACATCCTCGCACTGGAAACGCTGATCCGCCAACACCCGACGATGTGCGAAGAGAATCACCTCGAACGGATCTACGATGGTCTACGCGTGGAATACCGCCTTTTCGTCAAGCGCAGCGAGTTTAGGACGATCGAGGAGCTCCTGGAGCTAACGGAAGAGTATGAGCTGTTAAGAGGCGAGGAAGCAAAACAGGGAAAAATGGTGGTCCACAGCCTATACCACCTACCCATGGAATACGACAGCAAGGAGTGCTGTTGGTGCTGCAAGGAACGCGGACACCACCTCTTCCAATGTAAGGGCCCCTGGAGGAAGTTCTGCTCCCGGTGTGGCAAAGACAACACCCTCTCCAGGGGCTGCCCATGCCCCTGATGACTAGCCCAAGTACCGAGAACGCATCCCGAACGCCGCCCAACGCTATTAAAGGAAGCCGCCAAGCACCGTACGCCCGACCAGAGAAGCCGAGGGAACCACGCGCCGGCAAATCAACCGCAAAAACACAAGTAGATGGCCGATTCTACATACCAGTGGTCATCGAGGGCATGAGCGTGCCCGCACTAGTGGACACCGGCGCAACCCTATCCTATGTAGATAACACCGTACGGAAACACCTAGAAAAGAACAACATTAAGGCGCGCCCCAACAAGCGAAGCATCCAGCTGGCAGACCAAACGTGTGTCTTTACCTCGAACTCCTACCCGGCAAGGATTGTGCATCAAGGACCAGCCACAGACGCGATGCTGTCCGTCATCCTCAACTTGGCCGAACAGGTAATCCTCGGAATGGACTTCCTAAGAAAAAGGGGAATCATCCTCACGCTGGATGGTCAGCCGTTGGAGGCCACCGTGACCAAGAGAGCACTCGAACTGGATACGCTATGTGCATTGACGAGCCGAGAACACCTGAGCGACGACCAAAACACGGCACTGGGAAACTTCCTGGCACATCACGAAAAGGGGTTTGGCGAAATCATCGGACCAAGCACTGCAGCCGAGCATACGATTCGTCTCAAACACAACCGACCGCTGAAGCAACGATACTATCCCCGCAACCCGGCCATGCAACAAGTCATCAACGAAGAGGTAGACGAGTTATTAGCAGGAGGAAGAATAGAGCCATCGCGAAGCGCGTACAGCTCGCCAATCGTGCTAGTCCGCAAAAAAAAACACGGCACTTGGAGGATGTGCATAGATTACCGTCAGATCAACGCCGCCAGCGAACCAGACGCTTACCCGTTGCCAAAATTGGAGCCATTCTCGACCAGCTGAAAGAAGCGAAATTCATCTCTACCATTGACTTGGTACTGGCAGATCCCGCTCGCCAGAGCATCTCGACCATACACCGCATTTACAGTTCCTGGCAGGGGATTGTTCCAGTGGAAAGTCCTGCCATTTGGCCTACACTCTGCTCCGGCTACCTTTCAACGCGCCCTGGATTCGATACTTGGGCCCGAACTCCAACCAAAAGTTTTCGCCTACCTGGACGATATCATCGTATTGGGAGATACCTTCGCAGAACACTTGGCGATCTTGAGGGAAGTGTTCGAGCGCCTACGAAGACACAAGATGCAAGTAAACTTCGAAAATTGCAGCTTCGTCCAGCAACAACTCCATTACCTAGGACACATCATCAGTTCGAAAGGAATTCACACCGATCCAGCAAAAGTATCCGCTGTACAGAAGATGCCCGCACCGAAAACGCTCAAAGAGCTCCGCCGTTTTCTTGGACTCGCGTCTTGGTACCGCCGTTTCGTGGCAGACTTCTCTACGCTCGCCGCGCCGCTTAACCAGCTGCGGAAAAAGGGAATAGTGTGAAAATGGGAGGCGCACCAAAATCACGCTTTTAAAGCACTCAAGGATAAGCTTTCCAGCGCGCCAATACTTTGTTGTCCAGACTTCTCTCGACCGTTTTTTCTCCAGACCGACGCGAGCGGAGAGGGCCTGGGCGTCGTGCTCTATCAACGCCATTCCGACCACGAGAATGTAGCAGCTTACGCCAGCCGAAGCCTAACCCAGCTGGAAAAGCGATACTCGGCCACCGAACAAGAATGCCTCGCCGTGCTATGGGGCATACGTAAGATGAGACCGTATCTGGAGGGGTATCACTTCACCGTCATCACCGACCACCACTCACGAAAATGGCTGCACTCGCTCCAAGCCCCCTCTGGACGTCTGGCAAGATGGGCACTGGAATTACAACAATATAACTTCGTAATAGAATACAGGAAAGGGGCACAAAACGTGGTAGCCGACGCGTTCTCCCGCTGCCCGCTAAAACTCGCGGAAGACGATGTTTTGTGCACCATAACCAACAAAACAAACGACTGGCACTAGAGGAAAGCAAGGCAAGTGCAGGAACAACCGCAGGCACATCCAGATTACCAGATCGTCGATAACCGACTCTTCCGCCACATTTCCCTGAGGAATCAACTCTCGCGGGCACCGCAATGGAAGCTGTGCGTCCCAGCCGACCGACGAAACGAAGTACTGCAGGAAGTCCATGATGCCGCCGCAGCTGGACATCTCGGAGTGAAGAAAAGGCTCAAAAGAGCGCAGCAGAACTATTACTGGCCCGGGACGTTCCGCGACGTACTAGAACACGTACGGAAGTGTATCAGATGCGCGGAATACAAAGTCTAGCAAAGACGCCCAGCAGGATTGATGGCAACTATCACGACCGTGGGAAATAGTAACCGCTAACTTCGTGGGACCACTGCCTCGTTCCAAGCAAGGAAATACGTGTCTCCTCGTCATGGTGGATAAATTCTCCAAGTGGGTGAAGTTGATCCCAGTGCGCCAGGCGACAACGGCAAGCGTGATCAAAGCACTCCAAGATAGAGTCATATATCGATTTGGCTGCCCGAAAACCTTCCTCACTGACAATGGCAAACAATTCGTCGGGAAGGCATTAGCAACGTTTTTGAACGACCACCGCATCGATCACAAGTTTACGGCAGCCTACGCACCGCACGAAAACCCCACCGAGCGAACCAACCGAGTCGTGAAAACCATGATAGCTCAGCGATGCAAGGACGACCACCGCACCTGGGACCAGGAGATTCCGCAAATAGCATTCGCGATAAACACGGCTAGCCACGAATCTACAACAGCATCGGCAGCAGAAATCAATTTCGGTAGACATATTACGGCACCGCAGTAAGTGCGCACGGAGGGAGCAGTACCAGCAGAGCCACCAACCGTACCACCGTCCATCACCAAGTTATGGGACGAGATAAAAGGGCACCTAGCCAAAGCTTCAAAGCGACAGAAAAAACACTACGACTTACGCAGACGGCAATGGAAACCACGCATGGGCGAGCAGGTAATGAAAAGGGACCACCCACTCTCATCCACGGCAGACAAATTCGCCCAGAAGTTAGCACCAAAATTTTCTGGCCCATACTTGGTGATGGAATATGTTTCCACGAACACTGTGAAACTAAGCCACCCGGAGCGAACAAAGCGTCACCACGCGCACTCACATTTGCAAGACCTGAAGCCGTACCTCCTAAACAACCCGTTTACTTATTCATTCCAGAAACCAAACCGCCCGACATGAGTCACAAACACCGGCAACCCACACCACCGGACTCACCAAAACCTATCCGCCCATGGCGCCCACTATTTGAGGCAACATTATGGCCGGCGAATAAGCCAAAAATTCAAAAAATACACATTTTTCGCGGCCCACCGATCTACGACCACCTAATGGCCATCCGGGAGGAGGAGTCGGCAACAGAGCCGCAAGAACGCCGCGCCCCCGAAACCGCCGAAACGACAAAAACAACGAACAGACAAATTGCCGGACCCCGAGGAGTTCTTCAAAGAGCTAAGGCTGAAGCGACCGAAAAGAGGGGGAAAGAAAACCTGGACGTTCCACTGGAAGAACCAGCGGGTTAAAGTAAAAATGATGGGCGAGAACCAGGAGAAAGTTTCTCTGATGGGAATTAACCAGATGGTACCAATTGAATAGGACATCAACACAGGAGGCCAAACAAATCTATTTTTGTATACAATTACAGGAATGCTTGTTAGATTTAAGTACAAAACAAAAATGAAGTATGAATTATTTTTCACATTACAAAAAAAAAAAAACAAAAAAATTTTCTGAAAAATTGTCTACTTACTATTCCAAAAACAAAATACAATTTTTAAAATTTAGAAAAATTTAAAAATAACAATAATTATCATTGGAAAAAAAATTATTGTTCTGGCCTTGAGCTCGATTCGAACCTTGAATGATTTATCAATAGGCCGATAAAAACAAAAAAAAAACAATTTTTAATAAACCATGAGCACTTGGGAATGTCAAACAAAGTAATTGACAATAAACAAAAATCCAGCATTATCAGTGATTTGCACCAGATGGCGCAACACTGAATAAATATAGTTGGTAAAAAGGAATAGAAGTAGCAAATTTGCCAGTCAAACAAACCACCGCTGTATAGCTAAATGGTTAGCGCAGCATGCCTAAAGCGTACTGATGATGAAGGCTTAGCACCCTTCGAAATGGATCTATCTGCGCAGCTATGGCAGGTTGTCTGAAAATTTGTCTACTTACTATTCCAAAAACAAAATACAATTTTTCAAATTTACAAAAATTAAAAAATAACAATAATTATCATTGGAAAAAAAATTATTGTTCTGACCTTGAGCTCGATTTAAACTTGAAATATTAATATTAACTCTGTTATAACTTAAGTGGAATGACTCTGTATATTTTTGGGAAAAAAAATATTCTTTTAAATAAAGTGATTCGCCCACACGCAAACCGGCACAATACCTAGGCCATGCCTGGTGATCCATCTCTCCCCACCACAACTTTCCGTCAACCGAAGTGGGAGGGGGACTGTAACGTAGCGTTACAATAACGTAACCACCCCCTGTATTTCCTTATTCACTTAAACCTGAACCTCCTTGTACTTATGCTTGTATAGCATAGTCAACAACCACTAATAGCAAAGCAATGAAAAAGCACAATAATGGTGCGTTGACTTCTCAACCAGTTTCTATAGCATAGCCAAAAACCACTTGTATAGCATAGTCAACAACCACTGATAGCGAACCAATGAAAACCACAATAATGGTGCGTTGACTTCTCAACCAGTTTACGGCACCACCCATATAAACATCGAATTTGCATTTTTGCAATTCAGTCCTCGCAGGTGAGCCAACGGGAGTGGTTGTCTTGTTAAAGACAAAATAACCACTCCGGCTAGCTAGCTGAGTGGAAGGGGCGCTGTTATGGCGCGGGTCACCCTCCACCAGGGCTGAACGACGAGAGCGGTGTCTTCGGACTATTTTTCCCTCCGTCGCCCACCTTGGTGCTTGAGCGGCCCGCTGCCTCAATGACCTCATACCCCCTTTCCCCTCAGCTCGGGTTGCGTGGCAGGGGCTCCGTCATGGCGCGGGTCACCCTCCACCAGGGCTGGACGACGAGAGCGGTGTCTTCGGACAATTTTTCCCTCCGTCGCCCACCTTGGTGCTTGAGTGGCCCGCTGCCTCAATGACCACATACCCCCTTCCCCCTCAGCTCGGGTTGCGTGGCAGGGGCGCCGTCATGGCGCGGGTCACCCTCCACCAGGGCTGGACGACGAGAGCGGTGTCTTCGGACTACTTTTCCCTCCGTCGCCCACCCTGGTGTTGAGCGGCCCGCTGCCTCAATGACCCAAAGCACCCCTCTCCCCCAGCTCTGGTTTAATAGGCTGGCCGGAGCGGTGGGACCACTCCCACTAGTTAGCTAGGGAGAAGAGGGTGCGGCCGTGGCGTGAGTCAACCCTTGCTGCAACAGGACGACGAGAGTGGTGTCTTCGGGCTACTTTTCCCTCCGTCGCCCTGGTCTGGTAAGCAATGACCCGCTGGCAGAACGACCGCACGACCCCTCTCCATAGCTCTTGTTTCAGCCGTGAGCTGATGCGTGCGCACACGGGCTATCGCTGTGCGTTAAGGTGCACTTCCCCTCCGCGCACGGATCGACCCACGGTGTCTCGGCTGGTACAGCCCCGCCCCCCTTACGCACCTTCTATTAGCGTGAAGGTAGGGAGGCGGCGGTGTCCAGCGGTGAAACCAGCACTAACGAGTCCTCGTAGTTTCTCCCGCAGGTGACTGACACCGCCGATTACCGAGCCTGCCGAAGACGTTCGATCAACCCGATCCTGCCGAAGCCGACCGACCAACACAAGCCCGCTGGTACGCCCTCCTATCCCGCCCAGAACACGCAGCCGCTGTCCAGGTAAACCAAGTGGCCAGCCTATCTCCCCTCTCACCCCGGCCCTGGTACGCGCTCCATAGCCCACCGCCGTTGCATCCGTCACGCCGCTGCTACGACGACCATTGGCCGTCTGCCATCCTACCGCCGTTAAGCCGCTGCTACGACGACCGTTGGCCGTTCGCCATCCTACCGCCGTTAAGCCGCTGCATCCGTCCCGCCGCTGCTACGACGACCGTTGGCCGCCGCCATCCTACCGCCGTTAAGCCCCTGCTTCTATCCCGCCGCTGCTTCCGTGCCGCCGTACCAGTCCGTCTGTTACCCGACCGTTCAACCGCCCTACCGAACCTCCTCTACTCCAACGACCGTTAGCCGCCGCTCCGCCCCCTCGCCACCTTGCGACGGAAAGCTGCTGCCCACCTAATATCTCCAACCGTGTGTGCGTGTGTTCGTAACACATAAATATCGTGTATTTATTCAGTAGGGGTTTGTGGGACCTTTACTTGACTCTGGATTGACTGAGCGTTACCCCAGCCTTAGACAAAACCCACCTCATAGTGTAAAGAAGGAGAAATTTTGAACCATCTGTGTTCCGAGAAATGTGTAAAATATTGGGCATTCGAAAAATGCGGACAACTGCATTGCATTCTTAGGTATGGTGGAAAGGTTCAATAGAACATTGGAGGAGCACTTAAGAAAATTAGTGGACAAGTTCCATAAAGAGCGGGATACGCGGATACCATTATTCTTGATGGCTTACCGATCGGCAGTGCATGAGACAACGGGCCAAACCCCCGCAAAAGTAATTTTTGGCAATGACCTTCGACTGCCAGCTGATTTGGAGTTTGGGATAAATGCCGATGGGGAGAGAAATGCCGAGAAATCCACTGGAAAATTTGTCTGATGGGACGAACCGACTTAGGTGGAGGGCAGTGGCGAATATTACCATCTCTAAGCTGTTACTAAGTAAATAATCACGCAACAACAAAAAAAACATTGAAGCGAGCCACACATGTACATACAAGGCAACGAATAGATATTACGCGAACACACTTGTGGTCATCAGCCAAAGTAGTGCTCACATAAACTACAAATAGGTACGCATGTATATAAATAATAACCAAGCAAGGGATACAATTGTTCTGGAATACAGTTTCGCAAAATGACTAAACCTTAGTAGAAATGGATGAACGAGAAAACTGAGAGTATAAAAGCAGCGCAATCTGTGGAATCAGTAATCGGTTTTGATTTAAGCACGCTATTGGTTGTGAATAATAAGTGTTATTGCGAAGTACTTTAATAGTAGTCTAATAAAGACCATTTTGCATTATTGAATATTGGAGTTATTTATTCAACAGTTTAGCGATTCGAACATTAGCAGTAGGTTTGGAATAAGTGGAGTTTCACTAAATTCTTTACAATATTGTAACCTTTGAACGATACAGTCGTCTCGGCGCGCAATCGCAACTTACTTTAAATAAAATATTTTCTTTCCGCTAAATATCTATTTATTTTTCGGGTTTTGTTGGAACGTACGAGTGCAAGGTGAGTGGAAAGTGCAGTGAGCAGTGCATAAAATGGCTTAAAAAATATCTATGTTCAATCAAGCCGTGAAGAAAGGCATTGCCAAAAAGAGACAATACAGTCCACAAGCAAAAAATATTACAAACAAAACAAAAGAATCTTAAACAAATAAATCGCCCAAATGAGAAATAGTTAAAAGTGCATAAAAAAAAGATACATACATTCAACATATAAAATTAATAACAACAAGTAAGGAAGGTTAAGTTCGGGTGTAACCGAACATTACATAGTCAGTTGAGAGCTATGGTGACAACATAAGGGAAAATAACCATGTAGGAAAATGAACCGAGGGAAACCCTGGAATGTGTATCAAATGAAAGGCATTAAAGAGTATTTTATGAGGGAGTGGGCCATAGTTCTATAGGTGGACGCCATTTAGGGATATAGCCATAAAGGTGGATCAGGGTTGACTCTAGAATGCGTTTGTACGATATGGGTATCAAATGAAAGGTGTTAATGAGTATTTTAAAAGGGAGTAATCCCTAGTTCCATAGGTCGATGCCGTTTCAAGATATCGCCACAAAGGTGGACCAGGGGTGACCCTAGAATTTGTTTGTACAATATGGGCATCAAACGAATGGTGTTAATGAGTATTTTAAAAGGGAGTTGGCCTTAGTTCTTTAGGTGGATGCTGTTTCGAAATATCGCCATAAAGGTGGACCAGGGGTGACTCTAGAATGTGTTTGTACGATATGGGTATCAAATTAAAGGTATTAATGAGGGTTTTAAAAGGGAGTGGTGGTTGTTGTATAGGTGGTCGCCTTTTCGAGATATCGCCATAAAGGTGGACCAGGGGTGACTCTAGAATGCGTTTGTACGATATGGGTATCAAATGAAAGGTGCTAATGAGTATTTTAAAAGGGAGTAATCCTTAGTTCCATAGGTGGACGCCGTTTCGAGATAGCGCCATAAAGGTGGACCAGGGGTGACCCTAGAATTTGTTTGTACAATACGGGTATCAAAAGAAAGTTGTTAATGAGTATTTTAAAAGGGAGTAATCCTTAGTTCCATAGGTGGACGCCGTTTCGAGATATCGCCATAAAGGTGGACCAGGGGTGACTCTAGAATATGTTTGTACGATATGGGTATCAAATTAAAGGTATTAATGAGGGTTTTAAAAGGGAGCGGTGGTTGTTATATAGGTGGTCGCATTTTCGAGATATCGTCATAAAGGTGGACCAGGGGTGACCCTAGAATTTGTTTGTACAATATGGGTATCAAAAGAAAGGTGTTAATGAGTATTTTAAAAGGGAGTAATCCTTAGTTCCATAGGTGGACGCCGTTTCGAGATATCGCCATAAAGGTGGACCAGGGGTGACCCTAGAATTTGTTTGTACAATATGGGTATCAAAAGAAAGGTGTTAATGAGTATTTTAAAAGGGAGTAATCCTTAGTTCCATAGGTGGACGCCGTCTCGAGATATCGCCATAAAGGTGGAGCAGGGGTGACCCTAGAATTTGTTTGCACGATATGGGTATCAAATGAAAGGGGTTAATGAGCATTTTAAAAGGGAGTGGGGCTTAGTTCTATAGGTGGACTTTCGAGATATCGCCATAAAGGTGGACCAGGGGTGACTCTAGAATATGTTTGTACGATATGGGTATCAAATTAAAGGTATTAATGAGGGTTTTAAAAGGGAGCGGTGGTTGTTATATAGGTGGTCGCATTTTCGAGATATCGTCATAAAGGTGGACCAGGGGTGACCCTAGAATTTGTTTGTACAATATGGGTATCAAAAGAAAGGTGTTAATGAGTATTTTAAAAGGGAGTAATCCTTAGTTCCATAGGTGGACGCCGTTTCGAGATATCGCCATAAAGGTGGACCAGCGGTGACCCTAGAATTTGTTTGTACGATATGGGTATCAAATTAAAAGTATTAATGAGGGTTTTAAAAGGGAGTAGCCCTTAGTTGTATATGTGAAGGCGTTTTCGAGATATCAACCAAAATGTGGACCAGGGTGACCCAGAACATCTTCTGTCGGGTACCGCTAATTTATTTATATATGTCATACCACGAACAGTATTCCTGCCAAGATTCCAAGGCTTTTAATTTCGCCCTGCAGAACTTTTTCATTTTCTTCTACTTAATATGGTAGGTGTCACACCCATTTTACAAAGTTTTTTCTAAAGTTATATTTTGCGTCAATAAACCAATCCAATTACAATGTTTCATCCCTTTTTTCATATTTCATATAAAATTATAGCATTTTTTCCATTTTTCGTAATTTTCGATATCAAAAAAGTGGGCGCGGTCATAGTCGGATTTCGGTCATTTTTTGTACCAAGATAAAGTGAGTTCAGATAAATACGTGAACTAAGTTTAGTAAAGATATATCGATTTTTGCTCAAGTTATCGTGTTAAGGGCCGAGCGGAGGGGTCGACTGTGTATAAAAACTGGGCGTGGCTTTGAACGATTTTTTCCATTTTCACAGAGGATTGGTTAATTTTTGTTCGACTTATGGCATTAAAAGTATTCTAGACAAATTAAATGAAGAAGGGCGGAGCCACGTCCATTTTGAAACGTTCTGTTATTTTTGTATTTCGTTACACCAAATCATTACTGGAGTTGGATGTTGACATAATTAACTTATCTGTAAAGATATTAAATTTTTTGTTATAATTAGACTTAAAAACATTTTTTTTTTAAGTGGGCGTGTTCGTCATCCGATTTTGCTAATTTTTATTTAGCACACATATAGGAATAGGAGTAACGCTCTTGCCGAATTTCATGATGATATCTTCAACGACTGCCAAATTACGGCTTGCAAAACTTTCAAATTACCTTCTTTCAAAAGTGGGCGGTGCCACGCCCATTTTCCAAAATTTTACCAATTTTATATTCTACATCATAAGATCAACCCACCTACCAGGTTTCATCGCTTTATCCGCATTTGGTAATGAATTATCGCACTTTTTGGGGTTTTGGAAATTTTCGATATCGAAAAAGTGGGCGTGGTTATTCGATAACGTTCATTTTTAATAGCGATCTGAGATTTGTGCCCAGGAACCCACTTACCAAATTTCATCAAGATACTTCAAAATTTACTCAAGTTATCGTGTTTACGGACGGACGGACATGGCTAAATAAATTTCTTTTTTCGCCCAGATCATTTTGATATATAGAAGTCTATATCTATCTCGATTAATTTATGCCGTTACGGAATACCGTTATGCGAACAAAATTAATATACTCTGTGAGCTCTGCTCAGCTGAGTATAAAAATCATCGCTAACGCACTTTCTGGCCTTCCAAATAAATCGTACATATTTTAAAAACATATTTACAAGATTCGCACTAACAAATAAATGTGTGGTTAGCGAAAAACTGCAGTCAACGAAAATAAGGAAATAAAGTTCCTTGCTCTTAAAGCAATAAGAAAAGCGAACCAAAACAAAACTTATTATTTATCTACTGCAGTTCTATTGTTTGTAGTATACAAATAGACAAACACACAAACCAGCCACCCCCAATGGAGGCAGTAAATGACATATATATAATACTTCTATATCTTCCTAATGTCAAAGAGTATAAAGAGGCGTCACTCGATACTTTTGTTGTTGCCAAAGCAAATTACTCGATGTTTTCTCAAGGTAGTCGTTGGTCTCTTTTGTCAGATGTATTTATAAAAACGCCTTCTATACATTTTCGTGGGGTATTTGTGTTTATTTTATTGATTGTATTAAATTAATTAATTAATTCTCTTTCCAAAAATCGTAATTATGCAAAGTCACTTTACCGCATAACTATATAGGATTCAATTAAAAAAAACTAAGCAAAACTTCCTTGAAAATCACATTCGACATGACAGGGTTGCTTTGGCAACAACAAAGTATCGAGTGACGCCTCTTGCTAATGTGCAAATTTTCTGTCAATCATTATTTGCTGACACTGTGCAAATGAGTGTTCTGCGCATGCGCGGGCTTTGTTAGAGTTAGTGAATTGTAGTAGCGTGTGTAAAAAAAGTATTAAAGGGGTAACAACGTGTCACTATCCCTTTTACCCAACTTCAGCAAATTAATTGTTATAAAATCTCAGTTTAGTCGATTAAACAATGAAAAGGCCAACAAATACAATACAAGGCTTGATGTATTTACTATTTAAACATGGGCTGCAGCCATACAAAGTACATTATTTAATAAATAGTAAAAAAAAAAAACAAGGCGAAGAATTCATGAAAAAAATGCAAATATACATGCATAAAAAAATGCTATAGATAAATCCCAACAAGCATTTCCTTAAACGTTTTTAAAAATAATTTAAAGTGAATTAGCTTGAACCAACGATATATAAACGTTTTCAAAATTTTACTTATTTTGAGTTTCTAATCCAGTAAATTTTTGATGAAGTAAACAAAATATGAGTACTGGGCTGGCTGCTATGGGTGTTGAAATAATATCAATTTTGTTAACTTTTTTCTAATATACTCTTTTTCGTCCGTTCTTTTTTTCGTTTCAAAAAACAAACGAATATCCAAACAACAACTTATTACTTCCTAACACAGTTGTGTCCGGTGATTATTAAAAATGTCATTGCTAAATAAATTTTCGATGGCTATGTGATCTTCCATGATACTATTGAACAATGCATCACTTGTATTTTGAAAAATTTTATTTATTAAACTTAGTTTTGCTTTTCCAATTGGGAATGCCTTACTTTTTCATTTGGAGAACGAAATAGCCTAATGTACAATATTGATAGAAGCAAGACGGCTTGTTGAAATATACATATCGAGCCATAACCGCAAAAAGGGCTTAACCGACATAAATTAAATCATTCAGTAGACGCTTTTTTTGTATTAATATTGCAATTACTTTAGATAGTAACGTGAAAGTTGGTGTGTATATAAGACTGTATAATTGACGTATACTGATGTGGGATTATTTGACATTTCTTTAATAATAATGGCGCATTTATCGCTTACGCCCTTTTTGCTTTCCAAAAAAAAGATTTCATTACTTCAAAGTATCGGTTAAGCCAAAATTAAAATATTAAAAATACACACTTGAAAACATTAAAAACAGTGGTTGGTGATCCAGATCAATGTTTTTATTCAGATTTCAAGACGGAATTCATATTTAGATTTAGAGATACAGACTGATTAACAAATATTTTAAATTTACAACTAAACTAAGTATTTTTAAATAAAAACTATATAACTAAGGTACACTATATTCATTTCACATAGCCGTCTTCTACATCAGTATCTGGCAATGTATCTGTGATAAAAGAGTTATGTTTAAAGTTAAGGTACTCTCTATGGAAAATTTCGGGAATTATATTTTTATCACAAAGTGATTTTAAATCTGAATAATTTAACGATGAAATTCTTTAAAAAAAAAAAACAAACAAAAAATGTTAGTTTTTTTTATCTTTAGGGTCCTTAAATTTGAACACGTCTCTCAGACGTACGTTATCTTTCTAGGGTAAAAAAATATCGTTATCTTTCTAGGGTTAAAAAGAGGAAAATATCGAAACGTGCACACCAAAATGTAAAAACTTTGTATTAAAATGACAAAGCACAAAAAAATATAAAGAAAGTGTTTTGTGCACTTGAACCAAAATTGCCTTATCTATAACTTCGTATCGGTACTTCGTAGGACTTTAATTTTTTTGGAGCTGGTGCATATGGTAATGGCCTTTCGGTTTCCATCAAAAACAAAAAATCTAAAATAATGTCGGTTAAGCCCTTTGTGCGGATATGGCTCGATATATTTAGGCCCCTTTTTTACAAAAATTTAACGACAGCCTTGAGATTTTGTCTCCTTCTGTTGTTGTATATATGTTTGGCAGGCTGCACAGTTCAGTAGTAGTGATATAGAAGTATTACATATATGGTAAATGAACAATCTCACTTACATACATATATATCTGTAGGCAAAACATGATTTGTTTGCTAGGGAACTCAACTAATATTTGGGCCATAAGAGCATACAAAAAAAGAGTAAGGAAATATTATTTCGAATTAAATAAACTATGGCGTACTACATTATTATCGCGTTATTTATTAAAAACCGATTAGAAAATACACTCGCGAGTAAAATAAAAGCAATAAATATACACACTTATATATAAACCTATATAAATTTATTGAAAACCCAATAAACGAAAATAAACAACTTCATCTTAAGGGAAGAAAGTTCAAAAAAAAAAAAAAAGAAAGGAAACCTATTAATATTAGGTGTATACATATAAAACCGGTATTTTGTATTAAAAAAAATATACATTTATTTCAAGAGAATGGTAACGAATATTTTATTCAAAGTAAGCTCCCTCGCTAGCTACGCATTTTGACCACCTCTCAGGTAATTTATGGATACCTCGCCGAAAAAAGTCGGAAATGGCATCGAGCCATTTTCCAACATATTCGTAAGAAGTGAAGCGCTGTTCGCAAAGTCCGTGCCCCATCGATGCAAATAAGTGAAAGTCGAATGGAGCCAAGTCTGGTGAGTAAGCGGGGTGGGGTAGCGGTTGCCAGCTGTACGACTCAACCAATTCCCGAGTCTGTTTTGTTCGGTGCGATGGTGCATTGTCATCGAGAAAATAACTTTGTCATGCCTAATTTCATATTCTGGGCGTTTTAGGCGCAGAGCACGATTCAAATTGGCCAATTGTTGTTGGTAGCGTTGACCATTAACATTTTCGCCTGGTTTTAGAAGCTCATACCAGATAACACCACGCTGATCCCAGAAAACACAGAGCATTGTCTTTTTTCCGAAGCGTTTAGCCTTGGGGACGATTGTGCTGGTTGGTCAGGGTGCACATACGATCTCTTGCGTTTGGTATTCACGAAATAAATTCTCTTTTCATTGCCATAACGATCCGATGCAAAAACGACTTTCTTTTTTGTCTGGCGGGCAGCATTTCACATGTTTTTTCCGATTTTCTTGCTGTCTGTCGTTCAGCTCACATGGCACCCATCTTCCGCTTTCATGATCTTTCCCATGGATTTCAAACGTGTGGAAATGGTTTTCACATTTAGTGCGAGCTATCTTTGCGTCTGACTATCGTATTCATCCTTCAAAGCCTGCAATTCGACGTCCTCGAGCAATTTCGGTGGTTTGCCACGGTCAGCGTTTCTCACATCAAAATTACCACTTTTAAATTTGTTGAACCTTTTTTATTCATTATACTGCGTACGACCAAGAGCGTGCTCTCCGTAAGCTACAACAAGCATTCGATGAGATCCTGTCGCCGATTTTCTCAAATGTAAGCAGAAAATTAATACTCCCCGCAAATCGTTGTTTGAAGGCGCGTATTTCGAAATTTTCAAGACCGAAAAAACACGATGTTTTATGAAACTTGAAATGTTTGGTATTGGATATTGTTGACAGATCATAAGACGCCAACTAGCGCCAATGGTAAGTTTTGACTGTTCCTACAATTGTGCCTACTGATCGCTAGATGCCAATACCGGTTTCATATGCATACACCTGATATATCTTTAAATTTATTTCGACAATAAATGTCAACTGAATCTAAAACGACTCTTAATTCCTCCAAAAAGGGTGATGACGACAAATCACATAATACCCCTGCAGAAGGTACACGCTTAAAACAGGGAGCAAAGGCAAAAAAATCAAAGACTTCTCAGCTCAAAATTTATTCCAGAAAGTGACAGTATAATAAAATACATTGATTTTCCTCAATAGAATACAGAATCGGTTCTCGAGGTTAAAGAAAAATCCCTTAACAAATTTAGGACACGACTCCAAACTGCATACGATGCAATAATCGAAACCGATGATTCAGAGTTGCCTGAAGATTTTAAAGACTTGGCTTATTCGAAATACGAAAACTGCTTAGACCAATATGAAGACACAAAGGCCATGATTTCTGATCAACTTAAACTTCTAAAGCCTGTTACTGCACCTTCTCCACCACAACGAGTAGAGCTGTCCCAAACACAAATTAACGAAGCAAGTTCAGGCATATATCTCAAAGTGCCAGCATGTGATACTGAAGTATTTCTTGGGGTTATAAACAATTTCCGTGCTTCCGGGACATGTTTACAGTCGCGTGTATAAGCCACCCAAAGTTATCATAAGCCCAAAAACTATATCATTTAAGAACTAAAACAAAAGGTCAAGCAGCGGCTATAGTAAAACACTTCGCACTTAAAGACGACAGTTTTAATCTGGCTTGGGAAGCGTTAAAGAGTAGATATGTACATATGAAAATGAACGAGTGTTCGTTGATAAACAAACAACCACATTAATGAACTTGCCAAAGAAGAACAAGCTAGGTATTTCTTAAATTACAAGCAACAGTTACAAACTTTTTATCGGTTCTAGCAACCCAAAATATTCCCACTGAAAACTGGGACCCCATTCTGGTAAATATTTCTGCTGCCACACTACCAGAAAAATCATTAATTTTATGGGAGCAATCTCTCTCATCCCGAAAAAAATGCCACGTTGGGCAACAAATGAAAGATTTTCTCACCACCCAGTTCGAAATCGCAGAACGGGTAGATAATAAAGCAACAAAACCGAAAAATATGCAACAAATGCAAAACAAAAGCTTCTTCAAACCCCAAGCCAATAACTGTAATTCAAATAATAAGAGTTTAAATAGAAACCAATAGTTCACTTCAGAACAACGAAGATATTTACCATGCGAACTGTGCAACGGAGGTCATTCCATAAGATCTTGCGAGAAGTTTAAAAATGTATGTTTAAATGACAGAAATAATATAGTCACAACTAAAAAACTCTGCGTAAACTGCCTATCAAGTAGTCACTCGCTACAGAATTGTCCGAGTCAATACAGCTGCTCATATTGCTAAGGGGGATATCATTCGATGCTCCAAACAATTATAAAAATGATCAAAATAGCTCAAACGTCAAAAGAACCACAGGACTAGATGCAACAGCTATGTCTGAAAATCCCGAAATGGGGAATCCCGAAAATTGGCAACAGCAACCATGTTGCTCAAAATCAGCCAACATACAAACGCTTCATTCCTATAATGAAAGCAAAACATTATTACCTACAGCAATTGTCTCTATCGAGCACCGAGGATAATTGTATAAATTAAGATCATTTATAGATCAAGAATCACAGCGATCCTTCCCAACATCTAAGGTTCAAAGTAGGTTGAATCTGCCAACCAGACCAGCCTTTTTCGAAATTTCAGGTATGGGCGGAAGAGTATTACAAAACTCTACTAAAATCTGCCTCATTACTCTGGTTTCTAACAACGCGGATCAAAGAATAAAAGCACACGCTATAGTTCTACCGCGACTTACAAAAATGCTTCCAATCTATAACATTAGTAGCAAGCATTGGCAAAATTGGGGAGGTAGAAGAGTTTCCTTTTATACCCGTTACTACACCTGAAGACAAGTATTGTGAAGAGTTCTACGAATCCACAACTACGAGATCAGATAACGGTAGCTACGTCGTTCGAATACCATTCAGACAAGAATATCCAAATACTTCCGCCTAGGGTAAATCACGAACTTTAGCATTTCAGCAATTTTTATGTATGGAAAGAAACTTACTTAAGAATGGCGATCTAAAAACCTCATATGATAACGTCCTTGAGGAATACATACATTTAGATCACAAGGAAGCAGTAAATTCCTATGAAAAAATTACAAATGGCAAACATAAATCATTTAGTCTCCCACACCATGCAGTCATCAAATCTGAAAACCTTACAACAAAGTTAAGGTTAGTGTTCAATGCACCAAAATGCACAAGCTCGGGCAATTCACCAAATGATGTATTGTATAGGGGACCCACTTTGCTGATTTAATGGAAGGATTACCCCCGGGGCTTCTGAGGGGGCCCGCTATTTAGAGGTACTACGACATTTTTTTTATTTCAGGAGAGTCTTTAGTTGTTCCATGTGCAATTTTTAAGCCGAATTTCAAAAGCAACGAATATCGTTCGTTTTAATATTATAGTGAAGTGTGAAAAATAAAAATCTATATATAAAAAGAGAAAGGCTAAAATGTGTGTTAGTTGGTCGCCGGTGTTTGAAGAAATGCGTCGGTCGATTTTGTTCAAACTTTCACACAAGTTGCGTATACCTCAAGCGGTGATTATTACATAGGCTTGGTTGTGATCGACGTACAGGGTCTCGAGATATAGGCCGAAACGTGGATCCGGCTACCACTAGAATGTGTGGGTAATAGGATATCAAATGAAAGCTGTTGCTGAGAGCTCTAAAGTAATTTTCATTGTGATATTCGATTTAGTCGCATTAACCTGGAAAACTGATAAATATGCATGCGAAGCCGAAATAAAGACATGAATTAATAATACCCACATACCTATTTACATACGTCCTATTCGATTTGCCTGAAATTTGGTATATAAATTTTCCTATATTAGTCCTTTTTTCCGGGAAATAGACCAGAGACGGACTAGGACTGAGATTAGGACTAGGACTGGGACTGAAACTCGGAGTGGGACTGAGACTGATACTGGAACAAAATACATACCGCCCTGTGGGACAGGCAATAACGGATGAAGAAGAATGAGAAGAACTTGAGAGAAGAGAGAAGGAGCCTGAGAAAGTGTTAGAATGAGACGAAGATGGAGATAGATGAAGCGAAAAAGACGGAGGGAGGAGTGAATGAAAGGATTAGAAACAAGTGAAGAGGGAGGCGGGCAGAGTTAGATGGAAAAAGCTTATTAAAATGTATGCAGATAGGCCAAATTTAGGGCAGAACAACGTCTGCCGGGTCTGCTAGCCTTATTATATAAAAACGACCGAGTTTATCGGCGTATAATATTTCGCAATTCACCTAGTAGCCGTAGCCTTCCACTAGTGTGCGAATCCCTAGATCAAGTCATAAAGCCCTTGACTCTACAGGGTTCCCGTTAAAAAAGATAACTTCCAACCACCCAGATATCCTGGAAAATATGAATAAAGAAAATATGTTAGATACAAATTTTTTGAAATTTAAAAAAAAGCACAACTAAAACCCTGGGCATACAATGGAATGCGATATCAGATAAATTCCCATACACGCTTGAAGCAATGCCTGCAATATCCGCAAAAACTAAAAGACAAATTCTGTAATATGTGGCAAAACTTTTCAACCCCGCAGGATGGCTTGCGCCAATTATTATACAAGAGGTACTCATCCAAAAATTATGGCTAGATGGACCTGATTGGTGTGAAGCGGTTAAACCACTCCGATTAATAAAATGGTCCCAATTCGCAAATAACTTGCACACTATATATCAGATACAAATACCTCGGTGGGTGAACTTCTCACTCCACCATTATGTGGAACTCCACGGCTTCTGCGACGCCTCATAAAAAACGTATTGTGTGGCTATCTACGTGCGCATGCAGCACAAGAGCGAAACGACAAGCCACTTATTAGTAGCAAAAGACAAGATCGCACCACTCAAAACCGTAAGCCTTGAGCTCTGCGGCACACTTCTGCTGGCCAAACTAGTGCAGCCGTGCAAAGCTTAAATCTAAGCACTCGGAAGTTAGAAAAGCAACCACATACATGGAAGATATTCGTGTCAAACCGCACAGCACAAATTCTGAACCTAGTTGGGCCAGCAACTTGGCGACACGTTGCCAGTG